>NW_020272149.1:2090064-2214309 GCF_003268045.1 Sipha flava
TATTATTATTATTATTATTATTATTATTATTATTATTATTATTATTATTAATGTAATTATATCATCCAAGATATTACCTATAGAATCAAAATATTATACCCGGAATTCAAAATATTTATTTCACAATATTTAGCCTGTAAAACTTAATTATCAAAGTATTATACCATTATAAATACATATTTATTATTTTATTAGATACTAATTTATGAAATAACATCCTCATATTTATTCACAAAAACAAATTAGTATACCTTCAAATGATTTAAAAAATAATACACAATCACACACTCAAACACCCACATACACAAGCGCGCGCCCGCTATCACGTTATGAAACTTCTTAATAGAAAAATAGGGCAAATACGTATTGTAATTAATAAATAACAATGATATAGGAGCATTGTCCAAATTTTAATTAATTTTATAAATATATAAATCACTGTTCCCAGAATAGTTTTATAATTTTAACTATTTTATAAATATTCAAAAATGTTTATCTTAGATAAACAATAGATTTCTTAAACAACATTTATCTAGATATGATAAAATATAAGAATTTTCATCGAAATACTTTTTCTAGATAATCTTGTAAATATCATGTAACGCGTTGTGTAAGGTTCGTGGACCTTGGTTTTATCTCGGGAATTACGTGACATGGAAGAAGATAAAATTTGACACAAAAGTATAATTATCACGGAGCCTTATTTTTGATTACTCTTTTACATATAAATATAATTCCTACACATATACAAATATAAGTATAAATAAGGGAGGTTGCGACCACAGGGGGGTAAACAATATTAGGCTTAACTATCTAATAATAATAATAATGATTGCGCGATATGCAGGAACAAATAATAATTAATACAATAATATAATATAATAATAATGCGCGAAACGCAGAAACAAATACTATAATATTTTTGGCCGACTCACGAGCTTAATAGTGTCCTCGGAGTTGTATCGTTTTGGTGGACACATCACATCAATCGCAACAACAAAAACAAAAGTGTACAACAAAGTACAAAAATATGCGAACCCCGATCGTTGCTGTTCGTTGCGTCTAAACATCGGACACAAGCGATAGTGATTACGAACCGGTCGCGCAACAACAATCGCCGTCCGCGGATCACGGAGGGGTATTCTCGCGAACGCGTTGTTTTAAACACGCGAAAAGTTTATTATTCCATGTGACAACTCATCTGATGCAAGTGATGTCGCCTTAAAACCCGATCCCCGAGCGGGTGATAAAATAATTGACCTCCGATTATAGCGCGATTGCAACAAACGTTTAAATTAATTTTGTTAAGAAAAATTAAAAAAAAAACAATATAATATATTTTCTTGTACGCACTTTTTATTTCCCATCTAATATAGAAGTATGTGTTTACAAGATTATATTCGTCAATCACGCGGGCATGGTGTGTGTTAAAAATACAATATACGCTTTGTAAGCAATGTGAATTTTTTATTTTTATTTTCTTACGTGGTGAAATAGCGGTAACCAAATTAATCATTGAAACACGAAATGGAGGTCGAGCGCACAGCAGTATTTCTTGAAAATGTACTTTGGTTTTCGCAATCGACGACGACGTAGGTATATAATATAATGCGATGAATTCTTTATTGCACGTCGCACCGCAGTGGGACTACGTTTGCCGTGGACTGACTTATAATATATTCGTAATTCTCTACGTCTTTCTACCCACTTTCTTTCTTCCCCGTCACAATTACCAGTACACGTATACTGACTAAGAACTCCTATCAGTCATCATTCAACGCGCTGGTTCTCTCTCTCCATTCCGCCGAACCACCGTCCACATTCAACAATACGTATTTCATATTACCACACACTTGGACAGAGTAAACATTGTTTTTAAATATATATATATATATATATATACATATTTATATATGCTTGATCACAATGTCGGGAAAACCGAAACGTTGGTTGTCCCTAGAACATATTTTTAAAGGTGATTTTTTTAGAAACGAAAGAACTACGCCAACAAGCGCGTATCGACGGTGAGTTTTCCATACCCACCCGTTCTTCGTTGCCGTATAACCGTATACATTCGAAGGGTGTGTGAATTGGTAATGCGTATATGTCACTGTTATGACCCCTTTACAATACTACCTATGTATGTAAATATGGTATAATATATATATATATATATATATATATATATATATATATATATATATAGTATCACAGCATCGACTTAGCATTTTAAATTTATTTAACGTATGCGAGGCAACCACCTGGGACTTTCCGTTACGCGTCGTGTCTTGTATACATCTGCCTGGCACAAAATTACACTTAATAGGAGTTGGTAAAGTTCATAATTACAATTTTATTGTTTCACGCCGTCGACACCCGCCACCACCACCGCTCGACGTTAGATAAGTAATTATATGTTAATTAAAACGAAACCAAATCCACAGTGTGTATCAAATTCGAAACTGCCACCGTGAAAATAATGTTATTTTAGTGCGCTTACATCTACCGTTTGTGTAACCGTATTATGGTTCACATTGTCATTCGTTTATAATAATATCACGCCATTCTTTTAGGCTTATAATCAATGTATGGGTCATGGAGAGATAAAATACGTCAATAATAATAATTATCTATTGCAATTACAATGATTGAAACAGGTAGATTCTGTGGTATTGGGTTTTTTTTCAAACGATTTTAATCCAAATCAATAAATCTTTTGTATCTGGAACGATTTTACATAAAACTGAACTACGATTTAAGTATTAGCCGTATTAAATTTTAGTGTCTGTTTATCAGCAAAATAACTCATGACATTTTTTTTTCCTTTTTTAACGACATTGGACCGTGATTTTTTAATAAGTAAAAAATAAAATCACGATTATCACAACATAACACATTGTATTCATGTAAAAAGACAATAATATGATTTTATACAATCCTTGGGCGATAATTGTGATTAAAAATTGTATTATTTCATCAGTTATGATAGTAATATCACAATATTTATTCTTACTATTTCATTAATAAAAAAAATTCCCATTGAACAATATGTATAAAATCGTGCTCAAATAAGTTTGAATCTATTTTATTTTAATTTATTTTATTTTCAATAACAACGTCAACACAATGAATGCAGATGTATCCTCCTTGTATTGTGTGCTTTATATCAGAATTGAACCAAAGCAATGTATTTAATTTATAGATATACTTATAAATAAAACTGAGTTAAGAGTTGAGACTACCTATTATTTCAGGGTAAACGATTTACAAACGAATGTAAATGCCCACGCTGTCTATACAAGAAGTCGTCTAACCCTATAAAGATGTAACTGGATTACTCTTTTATGGTGACTGAATTTTAAATCACAGTATTTTAGCTACGTTATTTTGAATTGAATGATTTAAATATTGACTAGTATAAACATTGTGCATTTCATTTTTCTATATCTTGATTATACTAAGCCGTTTCAAATCAGTATATTTTCAATAGTACGTAAAACATTTGTTCCCTGAGTACCCATATCATTTTATTTAAACGTAATATATAGGGATAGTGAAAATGTTTATACTATTTATTCAATTATTTATTTTATAAGTATATTAAATATTAAATATTAAGGAAACTATCGATATTCGATAAAATAAATAATTGACATTTGCATCAGTTTATTCTAGATAAAATGTAATCAAGCTTTTCGGAGAAAATAAAATGATCTTATTATATATAGTTGTAGCTAGAAAATGGTAAGATGTGACAGAAAAACTGGAGTAAAAATGAACGATTTTAGTGCTCGTAACATGCATTCTCTTTAAATTAATTTTATGGTTCAAGGTTCTGTACCGAATACTATTCACTAGAGTTATATTTTGTGCACAGTATAACACAAATAAGCAATAGTAATAATGCACTGGAAAAAAAAACTGTATGAATTATCATTTTTAACGCTTTAATAAAAAAATGTCTGGTAGAATTCTTCTCAATTTCCTCCAACCATTTATCTTTTATCAAACAATCATACTTTAGATTTTTAAGAGAATTCGAAATAACTTTATATTATTAATACTATTGTACATTTTTATAGTAACCATATTTTCATTGTCATTATATCTCGATGTATACATTTCTTATACCATAAAAAAAAAAAAATCAATACGTTCTATAAGACGGCGTATCGTATACGCAAATTAAGTACATGTACGTGTAAAAGCACGTGATATTACATACAGATTCGTTGTTATAACGTTAAATTGCAGTTGATTAAATTGCACATAACGTTTTTATAAATTAATTTTTGATATGGATGATGTTCGTATTAGTGATGGGAATGAAATCCGAATTTTTCAAAAATCTGCCAAATCCGGATTTCGGATTTCAGGCTAGAAAATCCGGATTTATTTCGAATTTTGAAATTCGATAATCTGAGTTTCGGATTTAAAAATCCGAGATTTGGATTTATTATTGAAATTTCTGTATTCTAATCATATAACTTTCATTACACCATTTTTTGTTCTTATTTTAATTCTCGGAGAAGATAATGATGATCTAAATAAGATATCTTAATAATTGGTAAACACTTCAAGTCTTATGTACCATTATTTTTGGAGATATAACTAATAATAACTAAAATGTATTTTATAATATCCGACTTACATATTTAATATTACACAAAAACTTGTACATGAGATTCTTCTTTAGGTTAGGTTAAAATATCATTTAATATTGAGAATGTTAAATTATTATATATTTAGTATAAATAATTCTTGAAAGAATACTGATTCAATGTTTTCAAATCCGAAATCCGTATTTTTCCCATCTGTAGTTCGTGTTTCAGCAAGGAAACATGAACCAATTGATTCGTTATTCAACTGAAATATACATATGTTTATCATTATGTTGTATGTAAATAATATATTACTAATTAATGATTAAATTGTAATACACTAGTAACAAAGTATTTTAATGAAAAGTCTAGTTCAATTTTATGTTAGATGAGCTCACATGTTCGACGATAAATCAGTCGAAAACGGACGATCATTTGCGATTCGAATCTTGATTTATCGTCTTTATCAAGCTTAAGATCTCGATTGAAAGGGTCAATGAGACAATTTGAAATTATGTTTTTCTTAACTTTAATTTTATTGCATTCTTAATCTGTAATTATCTAATCCACCGATAATAGTCCAACACACCATACAAAATGTTGATAATAAAGAAATAAAGATTTAAGACTATCACTTACGGTAACAATAATTACTTTAAAATCATAGTCCATCGTACGTATTAATATAATATTTTTTATAAATTTGTAATATTTTTCAATAAATATAATTATAATTTTTTTTTTTTTTTTTTATAACTTAAAATGTATTCAATCCATCTTATGTATCGGCTCAATAACTGTCGGCCTAATGCCATGATCTACAATCATTACTATACTGAAGTAATAACCGATAAGATTCGAATATGTAATTAATTTTGTTTTCTAATCAAACCGTAAACTTGAGTTGTAAATATCGGTTAACTAGGGAATCTTAATTTAAATAATATAAAATACATAG
Organism: Sipha flava; assembly: GCF_003268045.1. Classification (NCBI taxonomy): domain Eukaryota; kingdom Metazoa; phylum Arthropoda; class Insecta; order Hemiptera; family Aphididae; genus Sipha; species Sipha flava. The sequence continues at coordinate 2,095,624 of NW_020272149.1, forward strand.
ATACCAATTGCTAAATCCAGTGGCGTGGTGATGTGGGTATTAGAGAAGCGGCCACCTATCAGTTTTATGGGGGCGGGTGAGTATCGACAAAATACACTTGCCTCTAAAATTTTTTGAGTTTGCCATGCCACTGGCTGTTTCGATAACTAAACCTTATAACTAGGGAATGGACTTTAATGTCTTAAAAAATAAGAAAAATTATAATAATAATAATAATAATAATAATAAACAGTTATCTGTGAGTGTCGTTTTGTATACTGAAAAACTTCGTTCAACGTCACAAGAAGTCATTGGGGCAAACTTCATATATGCCATATCATCAGCGGTTAATTCTTCAGATATGTCGTCTCGAGTTGTTGTATTTCTTTCCAAAATATTTGAAATATTTTTCATTGCTATATATCCTTTATTTTTTTCAATTACATTACAATGCTAAATCAAATTCCAAACTATTATCGACTAACAATGTTTGTGCATTTTCAATTGCAACAACGTCGTCTTTATGAAATTCCATTACAACGGATTTAAATAATTGGTAATGTTCACAATAATATATAGCAGCCATTAACCATGTACCCCACCGAGTTAATATTGGTTGAGGTGGCATAGAAACTTCTGGTTCTATTTCTTTAAATTTTAGTACTCGAGATGAACATTTTACAAATATTTTTTTAACATTTGATATTAAAGCATCTACTTTTGGAAAATGTTTTCGCACTTCTTCCGCAACCCTATGTAGGTCATGTGCCAAACATGTGACATGTGTTATTTTCGAATAGAGAGCTTTAATATTTTTCCCGGCTTTGACTATATAAGGCGCTGCGTCAATGACAAATAATTGAATATTTTCGTGTTTAACTCTCTCTGGATATAATAAACACATGGTTTTGTCAAACAATTTCACAATTGTACTATTGTTTTTTTTTTTTTTAATAATTCCATATTAATAAAAAAGTTTTTCCGGGGCATCCAAGTTCTAAAGTACCAATAATTACGTTGGCAACAAATCGGCCTTCTACGTCAGTTGTTTCGTCAATACTTATCCACAATTTTTTATCTTTTAAATAAGCCCTTATATTATTAATTGTGTCGTTGTAACAATTACTCACGTAATATTTTCTTATTGTGGATTCATCTGGAATGGTTAGGCCTGTGTATTTAAAAAGAAAATTGCGAACATCAGGATGTTTCAATTTAGAAATAGGTATATTGGCTGATAACATCATATAACATAGTTCTGAATTAAATGAACTATTTGTCGTCGTATTCAAAAACATTTGAGTTTTTTCGTTGTCTTCTTTTTCTTTCTTTCTAACTAATGCACGTAAATGTTTATCTCGGCTGATATGTTGAGTAATGGTAAATTTTTTTTCTGCTGCAACTTTAACCTCGCAAACCTTGCAAAATAAAATATTTCCATCGGTGGAAAATATATTTTCACCGAATTCTTGTATATATGCACGCAAACGACAACGGTCGGAAGGCTTAATTTTCGGCATCTTTCACACTTATTCGAATTACGATAGCGAACACGACTAACGACTAACGACTCTATAAGTACCTACTAATAATCGGACACCAATTAGTTTTATATCGCGTATCGTAACGTTATCGAGATTATTTTATGGGAATTACGTATAGCCATATAGATAGATACAATCAGCCGATCTTCGTAAAAATAACTAAAATCTTATAATTCTAAGCAAAAAATATATATGAAAAATGACCTAAAAATAGAAAAATGCTCTAAAAATGTCAAAAAATGCATTAAAAACTGAAAAAAGTTTAAAAAATGCAAAAAAATTGCAAAATAAAAGTTTCATTATTAAATTCTCTGATGCATGAATCGAATTATACCCTATTCTACCCACTAAAAAATGTATTTTGCATTAAAGTCCGTTGCCTACTTATAACGAAACATTTTTTATTGTTGTAAAGTTAATGTTTTTGTTTTTGAATATGTATTTGAATATTATTATTAAATTATTTTTTTATACAGTATGATGTCAACTGATAGGTGCCTACCTACGTAGAAAAAACAAAACAAATTTTGATCACGTCACTGTTGTATATTTGTATATTTTTCGAATCTGCCATTGATTAGCCAACGAAATCAAATAATTTGAAATTATTTCTATGTTCGTACTGTGCGAATATCGATTCGAACAAAAACGCTTGTAAATGGTTATCCCGGTGGGTGATATATTATTCACCATGTACATTATTGTATAGAAACTCATCACTTATCGGGTATTATACACAGATTTGTATTTATGTCGTATGATTTTTCATAGCAGAGAAAACATTAAGATTATATAACCGACTCGTTACGGTGGATTAATTGTAAGAATAAAGAGTTACAACAAATCGCAGTGAAATATTGTTTAAGGGACTTATTAATTTTTTTTTTTTATGTTTGTTGATTATAATATATATATATATATTATGCCATGGTTCAAGTTGTCCAGACAATATTTTAGCAATCGCATCTTGAAAACTTACTCTCGGCGTGCCAGTTACGGACAACAGAAGTCATTGCTGGGGCATGAGCCAAAAACTATCACGGTAGTTAGAACAATGAAGATAAAATAAAATATTTGTGGCAAAAGTTTACTAAAACTATTATAAATCACGAAAAATCACAAATTTATTCGTCGAATTTCTTATTATAAATAATAATAACGAAATAATTCAGTTTTGTTTACAATGGAAAATTTAAAATATATATTTATAATTTCTTGAAGGTTTATGTTTTTTTTTATTTTAATACTTAAATTACTTAATCATGTACAAATTATCGTATTTGGTAACATAATTTAGTAAAAATAGTTTTAACATTTCAAACATATTCTTACACATAAAACCAATTTTAAAATACTTATTGGATTACAACAACTTAAAATAATCTTTGTAAAATTTGAATTATATTCGTAATGAAAACGTTCGTATTAAAGCTATCAATACTTAAAATTGTAATCAATTAAACAAATTAAGTTAAAAAAATAATATAATTTATGCATAAAATACATAAACTAGGGATGTATTTAAATATTCAATATATATTAAATATTATATGATATTCCAACAAAGAATGTATGATTCATAGTTCATCACATCATTTGTATAACGAATAAACTACTAGTGTAATATTATTGTTTATTTGGAAACAATAAAGAAAATATTTTATAAAACATCTATTTTATAAATGAATTATCTTTTTTTTTTTAATAATTCAATATTATTATATTAAACATAATATAGTAATTAAATTAAAATAATATAATAATATAATGAAGATATAGTTTTATATAATAATATATTATTGTTAATTAATGTAATTATAATATAGTATAATTGTTTAATATATAACAATTTTATAATGATTCACTGAAAACCAATTTTTGCTAACAATAAAGAAATAATAATTTTAAATCAAAACATTACTATTGCTATGCATAAAATTATAATTGAACTAAAAAAATATAGTATAAACTATATAATTTTTAATAAAAATGTGTGTCGTAAGATTGAAAAACTATGTTTTACTATTGTTTATTATTTATTATAAATAATAGATAGCGGGAAAATGAGATGAATTGCATAACTGCAGCAAAGAGGCGTGTATTATGATAGCTCTGAACACAGGTTATAGATCGTAGATTAACAATGGGAGTTTTGTTGTGAATAAACAGGAGAACAAATTAAATTATACATAACTATATAACGTATAATTTTTTACCCCGTAAAAAGATTATCGGCAAAATCGATATATCAAAAACGGATACGCTATTATGGAATACATGGCCATAGAAATATGACAGCTCATTGTTATAGTTCCGAAAATCATCCCAAAGAATTGTTTTTGAAGCTTTCATACCACGTGAATAATCCATAATAAATTTTACACAGCGTACAGTAAAGAAATAGTAAAAACATTAGTTTATCGATGAAATAAAAAGTGTTTTTTTTTCTTCTGTCCCGAACGACGTGAGAAAACTTTTTTATACACTTATCGAAGTCCGTTTGTGCTATTTTCTTCCTATATCACTCGAGTTAAACACAAAGTTTACTCATTTGTAGGTAACGCAGTTTTGCAATTTAAAAGAAAGTAGAAAACTCTTCGAGATCGGAAATCCAAATCGCCTAAACTGAAATGATGTGCGTGCAGAAACTAGTCAGTTATTTTTTCGCACAGACCTACTATAGTACAGTGAACACATCATTAAGCTACACGTGTATATATGCATATATTCCGATTCGATAAACATAACCGTAGCTCAACGTATCGGTGGTCTTCGGCGTCATTTTTTCATCATGCTTTCAAAGCATCCGTTTTTTGACGTACTTTCATGACAATCGAAATCGACCCTTGTCATACAATATATCAAAACGCCTACATGAAAAAATTAGACTTAACAATACGTTCGGGTACAGTTTCACTGTCATTGGTTAGTCGACTCTGGTCTAACTTTGAGAAAACACAATGCAAGAAAAAGACAAATTAAAATTGCGTGCAATTTTTTTCTGGCTTTTGTGTAATAATTACCTACTAAATTTCATTTTAATAAGCCAATAATAAACAAAGTTAGTTTTCCATAGACATTTATATAAAAATTATTTTGTTCGTTTTTTCCCTTTAGTTCAAAAAAACTTAATAGCCGACACTTCTACCATTTTTTTGGACGCCCGCTATTCAGGGATTTCACTGAATTATGAGTGTAGAAACTTCAAAAGTACTGTGTATAAGCTAGAGACACCCAAATGTCCAAAACGGTGTATTAGAAATGTTTCGTCGACATTATCCCAACCCTAAGTTTATTCGCTTGTTTGTTACATCAAGGAATGTTACGGGAATACGGTGGCGGTGGAGCTTAAACACCTTGTGATCTTGATAAACAAGTCGGAAAGCCGCTGCAGCTGCCACTGGTTTCAAAGGGTAAAGACGATTTGAGCAAGTAAAGAGTTATTGTGGTCCCGTTTTCGCTTGTATCTATTAATCTCGTTAATTCAACATGAAAGTTCATATTCCATTCCCTTTACCACACATTAGCACGTCACTGGTGGTAGCATCTACGTTGTATACTAACTACTAGGATAACGTAAGACACATCTTCTCCCACATGGGATTATTTCATTTTTGAAGAAACAAAACGTCCGAGTGTACATTACGCGTTAAGGTATCACACGGTTGTTTGGTAAAATGAGCTAGGACGAACAACAGGATAAGGACAAGAGGTGGTTTGGTAAAAACAATGAACAGAACGTACAAAAAACTATATAATAGGCTACAGGCGATCATTTGTCGTCGTCGAGTGTTAACAAACGAATTCGATTAACGGTAATTGCACCGACACGACGCGCGCCTTTATAAATCACGATAAATAAAAAATAAAGTTTTAAAAAAAAAAATAATAATAACAATAACAATAATAACGAGAGACAATAAACAAAATTATAATAATAGTAATAATATCATTTTTGAAATTCTAGTGAAACACGCGCGCGCGCGCTCACGTTATTATTAGATACATCGACGCAAAGTTTAGGATGAATCACAACAATTATTTCGATGAAATTAAAACGTATCAAAAATGCAGACGATAAATCATGTTTTGTATCCATTGTTCCAGCTGTCAAAACGGAAAATACAGCATTTCTCACCTCGGCGTCGTTAATTTAGTTCTCCAGCCATGTCGCTGCCACCACACCACCACCTCTATTGCTATGTGACCGCCACCGTCATACCCGTAAACGCTCGGCATATTCGATAATAAAGTTAACACCTACAAAGAAAATATGTCCATTGTGCGTGCTCATGGGTGGGTGCTTGCGAGTTTTATCGTATTTTTTTCCGCGTTTGGGTTGCCAAGAGACTGATACATAAAGAGAAAGAAAGAAAGGTGTATATATATAGTGAGAGCAAGAGATATATAGGGTGATCAAGAGGACTGATGATGACGGAGTTTGGAAAGAAAGATGAAAAAATAAGAAAAAAGTTGTTCATTGACGATCCACCCCCAAACACAGACACGTACACCACTTTTCTGTTTTCGGTGGCGTATACTACATGAGTCGACAATGATTTATGAAATCTGAACGCATCTTCTAATAACAAATACACACACACAATTGCATGAGCACATACGTCGGAGGGAAATACACCAGTAGGCCCTGGGTCATCATTTGCGGGTTAGAAGTGCGACAACTAATAAAATACCAGAATCGCAAAAGTATTGATTTTCAACCCCTGTAATGTCCATAATTGTGGTTTTTCATCAGTGAAATGAGACAGTTATAATTTTTAAATACTCTAATTTTTAGCGCAGATAAATTATTAGGCAAGTAAAACATTAAGTACATATTCTTAGTATGACGTTTCGATATATTTTATACAATTAATACTCGTAATCCAAAGTTTTGAACAATACGTTATCTAAAAAAGAAATGTTGTATTATATTTTATATTGATAGAATATAATATATAATACGTTTTTATACAAGTACGTGCATCTTATAAAATTATTTCAAGAAAGTTACTCAAATCACACCAGTACTGAATAGGTCCTATAACGGAACTCGGTTTGATGTACCTACTTCACAAGATTATATTCAACTCCGTCAACCAGTAAACGTATCCAAATAAACGGGCGTAATCCATAACATGTTAAGTTCTACCAATATCCGTGCACTATAAATTTTCTGCGTATCTCATTATGGGACTCTACCTGCACCTCCATCGCCCACTTTACCATGCAATGTGGTAGTGACTGAGTGTTAATATTTTCGTTTACAACTACGTAGGTATAACACGATCATACCGTAACGCGAATAGTATGAGATTTACAATATGTATTTTAATAATAATCAATCGCAAACGAACGAATATAATATAGATTATGTGTGTATTGAATCCGTGCTCGGAGACTGATCCATATCAAGATTTGTAATGGTTATGGATTTTCCCACGAAAAATCACGTAAATGCGTACATCAAAACCACTCTCACAGACGTTGCACCCTTATTGTATCGAATTTTTTTTTTTTTTAGTTCAAAAGCCCAAGCACTTTACTTCGCTATCAGGTGATAGCTTGATGAACTTATTGTATTATCACGATCTGAAAATGAATCAAATTAATTGGAAGCACACAAAATTATTACTAATAGATTGTTATTTTTTAAATTAGGAGTATGTATGGCAATAAAATGATTATTTATTGTAATTTCTTCATGATTTTAATATAGAATAAAAGTATGTAAAAATACTCATCAATGTAGTAGAGATCAGGCAATAGTTTATCAATTTCTATAACATCAAATACCTTAAAAATTCAAAGTGCACAAACACTCACACATATCGATACTAACTGTTTTATTGCAATTATAGAAAATAAACATTAATTTTCATTACGGTTTTTTTTTTTTTTCTTACATCGATTATAAAATTAAGTAATGTTTATAAATATTTATATCAAAATAATTTTCTTATAGTGCTTGATTTGCTTTATTAGATTTAATAAAGTATAGTTTGTTGTATACATACATCTAATATGTTTTCTATGAAATATTTTTTTTCAGTTTTCACTTTTTTTTTTTTTTTTTTTTTGAGAATAATTTATTATATTATACCTATAGTCTCGTATAAAAATATTAAATGCTTTTAGTGTGAGTGGCCATAAAATATTAAGTTTTAATAATTTATATTCATATAAATATAAATATACCTTAAATACTAATTTGTATTATTTATGTACCGTACTGGTTATTTATTATTATTATTATTATTATTATTTTTTTTTTTTTTTTTTTTTTTTTTTTTTTTTTTTTTTTTTTTTTTTGTCACTTTTAACTTTTAAATGAATTAGAAAATATTATTTTTATAATTAAAACATTATTGTATAATCGTGTAAGGAAAGAGAAATGTTCAATTAAACAAATATACATCCTTATATTTTTGAAAACCAACTAAACTTTATGTATTTCAATTATTCTGATTGTTTGAAACATACTATGAAACGTAACTTGCATGATTTTTTTTTTTTTTTTCAATTAAATCCTAATTTGTAATAATAAAAACATTTAAATTAAAATTCACGTCTCTCATTTTGAACTAAACGGAAATTTCAGAAGATAAAAAAAATCGTTTAAACTGCATGTAGGTAACATGCCAGTAAACTAATTCAAATGATTCAAATTTAGTGTTCGTATTGTGATCCTCTAGGAGATTGATAATGACGTCAATAAAATAAATAATAACACCCCTCGTAAAGTTCAAATAAATAAGCACTGAATACTTCATTATTTGAAAAAATATTTTATGTATGAAACTTAAGCAATAATCATATTTGTTATTCTATGAATACATATTTGATATACATTTGAATTTAAATCATAATAATAATAAATATATATTCCTATAAATATAAGCATCATTAGGGGTTATAGTTTTATACTTTAAAACTATTAACAGTCCAAAAACGTCCAAAGAAACAAACATATCGCAACTTAATAGTAAAATCTTAGCAATAACAAAAAAGCTCATACCGTTTGTTAAGGCTTATTTTAAGACGATTTATAAAAATACTCAACAACCTACTCAAATCGTTTTAACCTGTGGTTAAACAGAAAAATTATATTTAATTCATCATTGACCAATTTTTCGTTATCAATACAATACAATCTCACAGTTTACTTGGGGTATTTTTTTTACCCACCATTATAAAAATATAAAATATAATTTATTAGTATAACTGTGAACAATGACTAACTATGCTTTTCTTATGTGTAATAAAGTTAATCTTAATTGTAAAACAATTGCGTTATCACGTAAAAATTAATACAAAATTAGTACTAAAATTTATTCAAATTTAAAATTCTTTTTTTTAAACTTTTTTTATACTTATATAAATTATATAATTATTATTTTTTAAGAACTATGATCTTATAAACCAATAGGTGACATAAATAAAAACAATCGCATGTGTAATAATAGAGAAAACTCCAAATTTTAGAGTAACATGTAGTAAAAAAAAAAAAAAATCATAATTTAGAAATTTGACAAGATAATACAAATATGTTTAGTTGAAATTTGCATATATATTCATTTTTCTCTGTTAAATATTATAGAAAAACAATTTACAAAACCTAATTACAGTAATTAATCACTGTACATTAAAAGTTCAAATATTATACATTTTTTTTTGAGCTCCATGCGGATTTTTATTGAATTTAAACAAGTATTCATCAAAAATATACCTTCACTCAATTAAAAAAAAAAAAAAAAAAAAAAAAAAACTCTTCAAGCGGTAAATGATCATTTTAAGTTTTATAAAGTACTAGCTGAATTACCAGGCTTTACAAAAAATAGTGTAGACAATAGTCTTAGCCGGAACATCGTTTTTAATGGATTATTATTAGATACATTTACTATTTAAAGCCTGTTATGGTGTAATTATTGGTTATAAAATGAATAAAAGTTAAAAATTAATCACTATGGTATTTTTGGTTGTACACTTAACTACCCGAAGTGTATCATGGAACCGTCTTTGCCGGTGCCAATTTTTATTTAAATCCCTTCTTATTGCACGTCTAGAGTATTGGAGAGATCATTATGTTAAATATCAGCATATATACTCGTACATTAAGTTATTTTTGAGATTTAGCAATGAGTAAGTGGTATTTGTATTTTTATAAAATACATTTTTATTTATTTATAGCTGAATTTCTCGATGTTACCCGGTAAGAAAATTATAAATGTTCGACTAATTTTTAAGTGTTACTCGCTATAGAAGCTATGCTTTTTTAAAAGTAAATCACTCAAAATAATGGTTAAGATTATAATCTGTAATGTATTGTAATAGATCAATATTAAAAACAGCCCTATCCGTCGCTTCATTGTATGCCGTTAACTAAATTTTAGAAATTTTAATAATATTACAATAATATTCAATTGATTTTGGATCATTAAATATTTTTTTTTTATTTTTTTTATTTTTTTTATTTTATCGAGCAAAGTCTAACATTTTAAGTTTCTGATTCAATGATAATTATTAAAGTACATTTAGATATAAAATATTTTTTGTTTTTCCTTTTGATGTGTACACAAATAGATCAAGTTTTCAGACGCGTGAGCAGGCCACATACAAATGTCTATGGGAGAAACATGGATTTTCCAAATTCAGTCCATACACACACACACTCTAGGTGCATTTTACGTGGAAATAGGTAGCCTATGTCTCAGGTCTAATTTATCTCTGTACCAAATTTCATCAAAATGGTTTAAGTAGTTTAAAATGGCATGATAAATATACATTTATATAGATATATACGTATATAAATATGGTACTTTAATGAAACTTTTATTTATAATGTCTCCGATACTCTTGTTTTATTTATTATAACATGTGGCATAGTGTTAATATAAAATAAATAAAAATTATCCTAGAAGACTATTAGTGGTAGTGTTTATATTATAGAAATTTAAGAATTTTTTCTGTAAACAGGATAATAGAAAATCCATAAGCTAATGGATTTTGTTAGTATACATGTTCGTAATGGTCAATTTTTTTTAAAAAAAATACACATGAATGAAATACAAAATAGAAAAACAAAAAACAAATTGTTTGTAAGTACACTCGAGTAATGTTGAATTTCAAACAGCAAACACCTTTCGTTTTATCATATAATAAAACACTTTTATGTAAAGGTTAAATATAGAACAGTTCCTTTTTAATTAATTTTGGTTTGGATGTTATTTCAGTTTATATAGCAATTAAAAATACATATTTATTTTATAAATCACCTGGAAACAAGCAATTATCATTCCATTATATAAGCCTGAGAAATTAAATAGTTTACCCGAGAGCTATAGACCTATTAGTTTGCTACCTGCCTTCTCCAAACTATTAGAAAGGATACTGTTACATAGAATGAAACCATACCTAAAAATGATTCCATTTTACCAATTTGGCTTTAAACATCGCCACTTCACATGTTATCAACTACAGCGTATCTCAAAAATTAATATCAGATAGATTTGAAAATAACAAATACACAACCACTGCTTTTCTTGATGTCGTACAGGTCAAAGGTCTCATGTCCAAACTAACAAAACTAAAACTGCCAACCTATTTATATAATATATTATCCTTATTAATCACATATCTCATGTTTAAAGTACGAATAAATACAGATACCTCTGAAGAACACTCGATAAAAACAGGGGTCCCTTAGGGTCCCACCTTATCACCATATTGTTTGATATTTTTTGCTATGATATCCCAGTTCCATAAAAATGTCAATTAACAATGTATGTAGATGAAACTGTTATCATAGTACATCATAAAAATCTTGACAACTCAATAATAGATCTACAAATTTCTTTATACCTAATTTTAGACTGGATTACAAAATAAAAACTCACTCTTAACTTAACTAAGAGAAAACCGAAAATATTTACCCTAAAGAGACATACAAATTCAACTCAATTAAAAATCCAAAAATCAGCCTATATTATGGAATAATATCACTGAAATCAATTAAATATCACTGAATTTACCTTGAGGAAAAATTAACATGGAAAAAGCATATCAATATAAAAAATGTAACGAGACAACATGTTATCGTACATCTACACCGATAGAGCGCGCGACCAGTAATCTATAGACCCTCACGGTCAACTTGTTTATGATAAAAAGATAATGAAGATAGCGCGTCGGTCGTCGGCATTTGCGACCCGCACTGTTGTATACTAAATTGTTGTATGGCAAATACTACCGATGCTAATAATTGATCCCGGAACATTGAGATATAAAAAAGCAACTATTTGAACCGTCCGACAACTTTCCCTAATAACGAATTATATCTTACAACTTATTCATTTGAATACAGATTAATCTGCAGTATACACATTATCTCTTGTACTCGAAATCTTGATAGCATTACCCCGCTGTTCAGTGGCTACAGTTCGTCCGCCGACCACAGTTCGTCCGCCGACTACAGTTCGTCCGTCACACACTGTCTGCTGTCTAAGCGTCGTCTGCCGACCATAGTGCACTTATTACAGCTCACCCGCTGACCACCCGCCGTACGTACTCTTTTTGCCGTCTACGCCGATCGCTATTTAGCCGTCCGCGCCAAACGACAGCAGTACACTAACAACATACCGCAACCAGTCATATACCAGTCGCGTACCACGGGACAATCACACACACACACCATCTCGTGGATATTAGAATTGACCAGTATATTGGTATATATTTATAGATCTGATTATCTGATATAAAATTATAAATATATGTATTTTTTTTATATGTACAATACATTTTTTTTCCTGTAAACTATTTATGAAATATATCAATTATTTGTTTATTTGATGTATAATAAAACTGGCTAAGGAATTTCGACAAAAAAGCACACAGCGTTGACTTCTTTACACTTTGTATAACCTCCTCAGGAGAAGGGAATATTTATTATATCCATATTGTATTGTAGTTTGAATATTTTATATAATTGTAAAATTATTAACGTATTTGGAAATAAAGTTAACAAAATTAATAAAGCATTAAGACTTCAAGTTTTGATACAAAAATTAAACCATGTCTACACACGATTGAAAATCTTATACCATTAATACCTTATACCCCTTAATAAACTATAGCTCAACACTTCAGAACAAATGCTCACTTCTAACATACACATCAATAATAAGACCATCAATAACATATGCATGTCCAATATGGGTAGCAGCGTCCCTATCAAAAATCACAAAATTACAAACGATATAAAATACATTTCTTAGAATAGCTCTTAAAGACCCATGGCACATGCAAAATACACAACTCCACAACGACATTGGAATAACATATTTAACCTCGTGGATTAACGAACAATTCAAAAAATGTCATTCGAAACACAACAGAAAGAGCCCTTCATTTCAAAATTGAAAAAAAAACGAAATACCGTAGACTAGACCCACGTCTTCCACAGGATGTCTTATTACCTCCAGAATCATCATCATTATCTTCAGCAACGGTATAATCACAACATTGACCGTTTGAAACAACTAATAAATTAAGCGGGATCCATTTCGCCCAAAAATGACCCTGCCCATTTCGCCCAAATTTTGTTTTTATATGATTCCCATTTCGCCTAGTGTAGTTTAGACCTTTTTAAAATTAAGTTGCCAATGATTATAATATTTTAATATTTGAGTATCATTTAGCGTTATCCAAAAAACACCACAAGGAGGCGATATTCTTTGTTTCTAAAAATTTTTGGAAATAACCAAAAGTGTATTAGGTACGTAGCAAAACACGAACGATTTACACAACACCAACAAATCTGATATATATTTACATTATTTGAACCAAAATTGTATTTATAATTATCGTATATTTGTCTCTTTTAGTTTTTAAAAATACAGCCATTTTAGTAAAATACGTGTTATGGTTTACACGTCGACGTCGCGTATACGCACTGACCACGATCAAAAACAATCTTTGTTGTCTATTACTTTTATAAATTAAAGTAGGAACCTATTTTATACTAGATAAGCTACGATGATGATGCAAAACGTTGATAAATTAATTATTTTTGTGTGCTTTCGGTATGCGCTTTACAGATTTTGCTCGATCTCAATTCGATAACGATTGGATTTCTTATGTGTTATTTGCTATCAATTTTAAATATTATTATTTATAAATGATATTTCTTTTCTTTCCTATTTCAATTTCCCGTAATTTTATTACTAAGGTTTTATAACAGTCGTCTTTTAGGGATCAGAAATGTTAGCACCATTTCTTCTTGACGTTCGCTTATAATATTTTACTGAACTATTGCCAGCTTAATTATAAATTGGTTTAAACTACTTTGGACGAAACGGGAATCATAAAGAAACACAATTTGAACAAAACGGACACCTGGATGAAACGGGCAGAGTCATTTTTGGGTGAAATAGGCTACGCCCAATAAATTAAGAACATTTTGCTAAATTAAAACAATTTATAAATTATCTTATTATTCTATTATGCCTACCAAATTATGTAATTTATTGAATAATATAGAATAAAAAAATCAAAAAATTGTAAAAACAAAGATTATGTTGAAACAATAAAATACAATGAATAAAACAAAAATGTATGAATCTTAACTTTATAAGGTATCTCTTATGTTATATAAATGTTATATTATTTAAACAATTAAAAAATAAAAACAAGTTATTTACTTAATACACTTTGTGATTAAAGAAAACATAAATTAATTGGAAACAACTATATAAGTAAAAAAAAAAATCGTTGATACTTCCACAGCACATTAATAAAAAATTACCTAACGGTTTGTGTTGGTAAAGTAAACTTTAATAAACATCGACTTCGTATTGTATTATACTTGATTAGTGAATTTTCAATTCGTAACTTAAGTTAAATAATTATTTAACATAACGTTCACAGATTAAACAATTCTTAAGGCCAATTAAAATTCATAAGTTGTCTGTTGTTTGATTAACAAAAAAAAGTAAAGTTTAAATTTTTTATCTCCAATTTGTTAAATATTTATTTATAGAGTATTTAATTCCAAAATATAGTTCTTAAAATAATTACCTAATTCAGATAAAAATACACCTAGTATTAATACTTATGTCGTAAACAATACACGTACAATTATTGGACATCGCAAATTAATGATTGAGTACACTATAAGGTAATTCAAAATTCAAAATAGAAACTCAAAACTGATATTCTTGGTCCAATTCAATGTATAATATGAACTCAGTCATCTTCTATGCCTAAATATTATGCAAAAAACAAAAAAATAAAAATAAAAATACATAATTTTATAATAATAATAATATTCATCCTATCATTTTATCAAACGGTATGCGTGCATGAAATATACAGGATAGAAAATCACATTGCTGTATTCATTCTCAGAAATATAAAAAATAGTAGATAGATGTTCACATAAAATAATTATGGTGGTTTTTATTAAAAAAAATTCGGAATATTTCAAAAACTAACTATATACAAAAAAAGAATAATAAAGATTTTTCTAATAAACTCCATACGACGCAATCATAATATTCTACAAACCGAAATTAATCAAATAAATAATATATATTCAGCAGCAGCATAATAGCTATATAGGATCATTAACCACTGTATTACTTATGATAAGAAGGTCGTTAATTTTGTTTATACATTATACAAAATCAAAATGTATCACGCCTCAACAGTATTTTATTTTATTCTTACTATTAAATTTACCAAAAGACCGAAGTATGAACTTATTTTATTCCTGTCGATTTCCACCAACCACTATTGTAACCAGGTTCTGGTTTGTACTTTGTTCAAGCTTCCTTATAGGGAATTATAATATAATTACCACACAATGTGGAGCCAAAGTTTAATAGGATAAAATTACACTATCGTTGTAAAAAAATGATTTGACATGTGTGCACCGACAAGGTGCTGCGGTATTTGGTTTTGAAAAATATTCATACTTTGATTGAAAATAATACATTAAATCTCACGGTTAAACAATAAGCTTGTCACATTACAATATTTTTTTATTGAACGTAAATATTTTACGAACGCATGAATGTCTAACAGAGAATCTCTCTTAATGGCTATGGAACTCCACGTGATCACATAGTCAGCGACCAAAAATGATCATTACATTTTTATTCTTGTAAATAATTCAAATAAACGATTCAATTACATTGAGTGTATATTTCTGTACATGCCTGTACTACTACGAGATTGAAAAACGTAACTGAGAATGTATTTGACATGACGAGGTAATTACAAAATGTTGTCGAAAACCTATTATATTCCTTATTAGGTCCACGACGCCTGATTAATGAGGTGAAAACAGTCACAAGCATACCCACGTACACGCATGCACATAACCCTGCACACACCATACTACTCGGTAATTCTTGGCTTCGCAATACGTATTATTACTCCGATAGCTAAGCAATAATAATACACGACGAATTGTATGTAATTCCCCGTTCATGGGATCATTACTAATGGACCGATACGGTGAAGTTTTCGAATTATGTTTAGCTGGATTTCGAGCAATTTGAAATAATCGAAACAACAGGATTACTTGTCAAAGTAACTGCGACACACATACGTTTCGCTTTATTACAATATTGCGTTGGCGGCGTGTGAAATAAGCCGATTATTGAACAATCGCAATGACAATGACATGTCGCCGCACGAATTTGTTCATTTCCAAATATTTATACATTTTAATCTATTACTGGTATAAGACCACAAGTATTACAGTGCAAGGGCGCACCCAAGGAGGTGGCTCACGGGCTTAAGCCCCCCCTCCCCCAAATGGCTAGCCCCGAACATTTTGATAATTTTATTAGGTTTATTAACAATTGACATTTGACTTTAAATTATTACAAAAAAAATTATCAACTATAGTATATCGAATGAAACATTAGGTATAACATAATATTATATTATATTTATACCTATCATTCCGGGCCCCGGGAGAAACCTTTGTTGTCTATTATTATCGTCACGACGTCGTTAGTTGAAACTGTGTACTGCGTAGGATACCGGAAACGTCTAGATTAGTGTTTCCCAACTGGTGTTTCGCGGAACCTAAGGGTTCCGTGAGCTTGAGTGAAGGGTTCCGTGAAAATTTTGGGAAAATATATATTAATAAACAATATTTTGATTTGAACATAGAACTCAATAAAGAACTGGAATTGACACATTTCCGATATGTGGTGCATAGTTTGTAGCTTTTCGGCGTATAAAAAGACTAAGAATAAGTTTCAAAATCAACTGAACGCGGCTCCGGATTTACGAATCCAACTTTCAGGAATAACTCCAAATTTAAAAACAGTTATGAAAAGATTCCAATTTTCTCATTGAATCTATCTTAGAGGTAATGAGAAATAAATATTAAATTTTAAGCTTTGATATGTACATTTATAATATTGTAATAGTAATAAACAAAATAATATGTTAAAGCCGTCTTGTTTTTTTTATATTAATGACACTCTTGTGCCGGAAGTGCCGATAACCCACTCATTTAAGTATACAAAACATATGTCTGTATCAATATTATAGAAAAAATATTGGGGTTCCACAAAACGTTCAATCTCCTGCTAAGGTTTCACGGGTAAAAGAAGTTGAGAAACACTGGTCTCGATAATACATTTTTATCGATACAATTTAGTTTACCGCAAACTGCAGGTATCTTTGCGTTAACAAATTCCACTTTCATTTTATTACTTATTTAGTAGATTAACTAGTATTGTCGTACAACTGTTCAAGTCGACATCGTTGGTTTTTCGCGAGCTTATTTATTATTTGTTTACTCCTTTTTTAATTATTAATTGTATTTTGTTTATTCAAATAAGTGGATTTAAAATTTAAATACAATGAAACGTAATAATTCTGAATCCTTATTAAATTATTTTAAAGTTGGGTCACACACTACACCTGCAGAAGTCCAAAAACAATCAGTTGCTATAGACAATTCATCGGCAATAAATAATGATGCTACAGCTACATCAAATGAATGTAATGTTCAACTAAATGACGGTAATAACATAGTACCAAAATATGATACATCTTTATATGTAAACAAAAATATAAGTGATCACGAAAAAATTAATGTTATTAAAAATATGTGGGTTCCCGATAATAGTTATACTTTTAAAACTCAACAAATAGGTTCCCAAAATAGAAAATTCAATCGATTTTGGTTAATAAAATATAAATGGTTGGCGTATTCGAATTTGGAAAATAGTGTCTATTGTAAGACATGTGTTTTATTTTCTCCTTCAAATGCTGGTCACTGTTCTTTGCAAGCATTTAATCAATTAGTTAAAACAGGATACAATAATTGGAAAAATGCTTTAGAACGATTTAAAAAACATTTACTTTTAAATTATCATAAAGATGCTACTTTAAAATATGATACTTTTATTGATATTATGGGTGGAAAATTGTTACCAATCAATAAACGAATTGATAAAGATTCACGAAAACAAGCCTTAGAGAATTCGGAGAAACTTAAACCAATTATAAAAACAGTAATTTTATGTGCGTCAAAATTTGTGTTTAAAATCGCATGAAGATTATGGAGTTTTTGATACAAAAATAGAGCCCAATAAAAATGAGGGGAATTTTCGTGCTATATTATGGGCTAGAATAGAATCAGGTGATGAAAATTTAAGAAAGAATTTTGAAACTTGTGGTAAAAATACTACTTATATAAGTTGGAATATACAAAATAAAATTATTGAAGCGTGTGATGAAATAATTATTCAAAAATTAGTGACTAAAATTAATAAAGCTAATTTTTTTTCTGTCTTGGCTGATGAAACTACAGACGTATCAACCGTAGAACAATTTTTTTTATGTGTGCGGTTTGTTGAATTAATGAGCAATAATGAGTACAAAATTGTTGAACAACTTTTGAAATTTGTTCCTGTTTAATCTACAACAGGTCAAAACTTGGCAGATGTTCTTTTAGAAACATTAAACAATGTTGGGATTGATTTAAACTTTTTACGTGGACAAGGCTATGGTGGTGCTTCTTCTATGAGCGGCCAATTTAAAGGCATGCAGGCGTTTATTTCAAATAAATACCCAACTGCAGTGTACGTATACATTGCGTTTAGCATAGTTTAAACTTAACTCTATCAAATGCAGCTGAAGTAGTTCCTATTAGAAATGCTTTTGACATTTTCCAAAAAATATATACATTTTATTCCCCAAAACGGCAAATTGTCCCTCAAAATAATATCGAAACATCAACTCATAATTCAAATAAAACGAAATTAAAGCAACTTTGTCCAACCAGATGGGTTGAACGTCATGATTCGGTTATTATAATGAAACAAATGTTGTTGCCTGTAGTTGCAGCTTTAGAATAACTACAGTCACGGAGTTGTAAATACACATCGTTTAATGCGTTCTTACTGTTAAGTGGAATTCAACCATCAAGTTTTATTATTTCACTATTGTGTACAGAGAAACTGTTAAGTTATACTTTACTAATCAGTAAAATTCTTCAGTCGAGTGATTTAGATATTTCACAGGCTTTGAATAACGGTGTGGTATTCGTTCTTCGCGAGATACGAAATAATGTTGAAAATGAATTTAAAATTATTTTTGACGAAGCAAACGAAATTGCGAAAGCTTTAGAACTAACAATTACTATGTCCAGATTAACAAAAAAATCAAACCAAACGATGCAATGTATCAGTAGGAAATGAAGAAGAATATTATAGACGCACCATTTTTATTCCATGGCTAGATTCTTTTATAAACAATATATCCAACCGATTTTCAAAGCATAAATGTATTATTAAGAGTTTTAAGTGTCTTTTACCTACTGGAAATTCTCTTAATCAAACAGAAAAATCACAGAATTTAAAACTTTTAGAATTTTATAAAAATGATAAACCAAAAAATGGTATTAACGCTGCAGTAGCCGAATTTGATATATGGTATCAAAAATTCCAATGCCCAAATCATTCATTACCATATAATGCAATCGATGCATTAAATTTGTTGTAATGATACTCTATTTGAAACTATATTTATACTTTTAAAAATATTCTCAATATTGCTTATTTCGACTAGTACAACAGAAAGATCATTTTCCACTTTGAAAAGAATAAAAACATACTTGAGAAATACAATGAGTCAGAATCGACTGAATTAGCTATGCTTTATATTCACAGAGAAATCGATATTCAAACTTCAGAAGGACTCTCAGTATTGGAGAAAATGGATCAAGGCGTCTCAACTTTATAATTTAAAAGATTAGATTTATAAAAAACAATCATTATACTATTCATACTTTAATAAATAATATTTATGTTTTACAGGTATAACATCACCGCTACGGCGTGACTTAAAAACGGAACAAAGAAACAAAATTAGTTAGTAAAAAATTGTAAACAAGCTTTAAGATTTCTGTACGTATTTCAAAATAAATACTACCTATTAATATTAAAATTATTTGAATTTAGCCCCCCTAAAAAAAATCCTTGGTGCGCCTCTGTTACAGTGTAGTGATAACATTCAATTAGTTAAGAATTTCTTATCGTGACGAATCACGATATACGATGTTAAGATGAATAATCACGTTTATCTGTATATCATTCATTATTCCGAACTTCAACAAAGTAATTAAAATGTTTATTAAATAAATGTGGGGAGAATCATCGTTTACCAACGGTAACAACGGAAAATTACTTATAAGTTATAATATTTTTTGGTATCGTAATACAGAGAGAAATTAATAAATAAAATTATTCATAATAGGTGAAATGTAACCAAGATTTATTTGTTTACACAAATAAACGTACATCCTGTTTTTGCAACTGTAAAATATTATTTAAATTATTATGTTGTTGTGTTGTTTATTTATTTTTTATTTTTTTTCTACATGGAAACTATATTACTCTTAAATCTGATCACGTACTAACTACAATATACTACTTAATATTTATGAATCGAAAAATTTTTATTCGCTAATAAAAGTTTTTTTTTTATTATTATTCAGAATATTTTATTCTGTTAAATATAAATAATAATTTTGATAATGGTATTTGATAAAAAATATAACAATGATATTTTATTAATACGATAAATATATTAACGGTATAATATTGATCCATCGAGTGTATTTTTTTTTTTTTTTTTTAGTAACTCAAATACAATATTAGATTAAACCTTTTTCTGCTAGAAAAAAATAGTCAACTAATCAACAAATGTAAATATTTGCCACAAAAGCTAATACAGTAGATAATTCACGAAAAATTATATAAAAATATCGATAACTGAATTATAAAATTCGGTGTTGAGTTCTTTTTTATACCTGTACGCGTATTCACGAATTCACGTAAAATGAACATCTGTTTTCATTAAATTGTTTAGCATAAAAATCCATATCCACGTAAAATTATTTATGTGTAGACGTTTATTCATGTTTGTGTGTGTTTTATAATTCTAATATTTATTTAAGTTCATGACACGGGTTAAAATTTTAATTTTAGAATTAAACAAATTTAAATTAAAAGTGTACAGCATTCCCAAAAAAAATATTATATACTATATTTGAATCATTTAAAAAGATAATATTAAAAAAAACTAAAAATAGAAACAATGTTGCACGATTAATCAAATTATTATATAAATAAAAGAATTATTTTAATGTTACAACAATTTTTTATTTTTATAAAATAATTATCTTAACCATAGGATTTAAGAATCATTACAATTTTTTACAAAATTGACATATTAAAACTACCTGTATGGGTAGTATATATATATATATATATATATATATATATATATATATATATATATATATATATATTTATATATATATGTGTATAAATAAATAGTATAGTCATAAATAGATTAATTTTAAAAATATAATATATGAACGACTAGGTGCAAAAATAATTTAAATTATAAAGGCACTATGGTATTAAATGTTTGCATAAATATAAAAAAACCAACAAATTAAGATTTTTTGTCGATAGCATTATAAATATATTACATAAATGTATATCCTATTTAATTGTTTGTAATATTCCTTTGTTGTTCGCAATTATTAAGGAAACTCTTGGGAAATATGTAAAATTAAGTTCTTCGTATTCTAATAAGATAATATTCCTATCACAAATTATTCATAGATGTGATAATATGAACAATTCTTATACCAGAAATCGTGATTAAACAATAAAAAAACACACACATAATTTTATATCCAGTACTCTTCTCGTCACACCCAAATTAGCAAATTAAGGAATCAAGTAAATAGTCTTTTACGTTTTTATTGAACATTAGATAACCTATTTACGTTTTAATTTATGTTTTCAATCAATAACGTATTTTTACTTTGAAATACATCAAGTCGTTTGGGTGATTGTGTCTTTATTTTTCACCTATTAAATAAAAAACAATTTAACGTTTTTATGCAAATAAAATATTTTTGTTATACATAAGTCATTGTAGGACATGAATCCATACTCATATGATTTGTCTTTAATTTAAGCCATTTGTTTATTGATATTTATGATACGTTTATTAAAAATATGTAAAAATTAATGATATTTTTCGTTTAATTATATATAGCTTGTTTTTGTTTTTATTACCTTTGTAATTAACTATGAGGAATCATACCATAAAAAAAAAAAAAATTTCTTTATTATTTTTTATTGTTGTATATGTTGAATACTATTTAACACAAAAATCATTTAACAGAAGTAGAAAAATATAAGATTAAATTGTTTGGTTAATAAACCCGTAGGAATAATTATTTAAATTTAACTTAATATAATATATTTTGCATATATTATGTGTAAAAATAGCATACGGTTTATATGGACATCAGGCCACTGCGGAATTGAGGGTAATGAGAAAGCCGACAAAGAAGCTTGTAAGGCAGTTGATAACCCAAGGACGGAAACACTCACTTGCTTTGCACTTGTTGACATCTATAAGAATATTAACACCTATTGCACCAGTTTATGGAAATCCGAATGGCGCTGCACACCCAATAATAAACTAAAGGAAATAAAAAGTACTACCACATACTGGCGCAAGCCGTTAAATCGTAAAGATGAAGTTATCTTCAACAGATTACGTATAGGTCACTCGAAGATGTCTCATGGTCATCTTATACGCAAAGAAGAGCAAACATTTTGTTAAACTTGTGGTGAACCATCAACTGTCCAGCACCTCTTTATTCGTTGTCAAAACCATATTGAAACAATAAAGGCCCTAATTTTGCCAGACAGCCTGTTCGAAGCCCTAAGTCCATCCGAAGTCAACATTAATAAAACAATCACCTTCCTCAAACAAACCAAAATGTACAATTCAATATAAAAATGAAATGTAATCTTTTTTTTTGTTTCCGAAATTTAAGCTAATAACCTAAGTTGCTGATGCTATATCATGAATTAAAAAAAAAAACTAAAATAAAATAAAAAAAATAGTATAAACACACTCTACTTTTTCTTGATATATAAATAATATAACTTATGATACATAACTACGTATTCCTTTACAATGGAACTGTAACCAATATTAATAAACATTTATTTTAAATGTGATATAAAATATATATATATATTTTCATAATATTATCTGTGGTTGACTATATTACTTAGAATAACGTTTTGAAAATAATACATTAATGAGAAATCAAATAAAAAAATCCTTAAATAATTATTTTTCTGAGGAATAAAATATATTAAAAATTAAAATATAAACATTTACCAATGTCATGTCATTAATCATTTATAGTTGGTAAAATTATATTTTTATAGCTGTTATTTTTTTTATTTTATTTCATTTTACCCAATAAATATGGCATAAAATGTATGGAAACTCGTAAAATATTAAACCTAAACGTTATATACATTATTTTACTAGTTATTTTACATTGGACGCGAAAACTTTAACTGTTAAAGCAAACATAAACATATTTATTGGAAATTCATTATTGATTGCATTATTTGATTTCAAAGCCGTAATAATTTCTTCGAGTAAACGAAAATACTATGTTTGAGTTACAGTTGAAAAAGTTTAAACAGTTTATAATATTATTTGTATCTTTAGCACATCGTCAATAACTATTAAAACGATAAATATAATATATTTATATAATTTAATATATATATTAATATTAAATTATCATAAGTTAAGACATTTTCTTATGAGATCTTCAAAAATAGGATAATATTCTAGCTATTCGTATAATAATTTCTTTAATCGACAATTGTAAATATTAAAATCATGTTTAATACACATTTACTTATACATAGTTGCATGCAAGATACATTTACACATATTTCATTTACATCTAAAATTGCAATGATATACATAATTTAAATATGTTAAATTGTGTAAATTAATACATGAATAACGGTTCTTTCATTACGTGCACAGAAAACGCAATAGGAATCATAAGGGTCCAATCCATTGCTATACCATTGTTATCTTAAATAGGCCTTAGTCCTCAAAAGATATCACGCTTGTTTTAAAGATCACCTACCTATACTACCCTACTTAATTTATGAACGAAACTTAAAAGTCTCAGTTCTTCATTACAAGTCGTCACTCCATGCTCATTAATAGGTAACCACTCCCCTTTTTCTATTCATTAAAATAGAGAAGCTCAGTCGTCAGTGTATTCACACAGACTTAGACAATTTCATTACTAAAGTGCTACGTAATTAGAATATTAAAATACAAATTCTACGCAAGCCCCAAAAAGATTCCAGTATAAATTTACAAACTGTTTTACTTCGTTTTAACTTCAAACTATTATTATAATCATCATAAGTGTTTAGCTTATCAAAAACTGAAGTTCGACGATGAATAAATGAAATGCTATTTTATTTTGCTTTAAAAACCAATAACTAACTAAATTGATTAAAATTAAATTAATTTCCAATTCATTTTTAATAAAAAACATGAGCAATAAAAATGTATATTTATTGCCAACTGTTGCAGTTCCCAGAAAACGTTTCAACAATTTGGATAATAAGTTATGATATATATGTACATACATAAATAATAAATGATTTACTAGAAATATTATTTTATGTTTTACACATGCCTAATAAGATTACAAGAAGTCGCAAACAAAATAGTTAGGTGTGAATAGTTATCAACACATTAAAATTGTATTACATTATTTATATTTTTACAACACATAAATAAAAATTAAAAACTTAACATAAAAAATATCACGTGCAGATTATTATTAGGATTTATCCCAAATACTCGTCATAAATTGTAATTTTATTTTATCAACTCAATTATATACTAAATAATATTATAGACTATAAAACTATTTAGTTTATGATTGAGTTTTAAATAAATATTCTGCATAGTTGAATTAAACAAATCAAAACTATTGATAAACAATAAAAGCATGAATAACTGATTATTTTTCGAATAAAAATAATATTTGATTTCAAATATTTGTTGTTTTGAAAAAAATTAATATAATTAATATTTTTATTAATTAACAAATAAAATACTCTAAATAATTTAATCAAATAAATTGTAATTAATATTAAATGTTTGAACAATAAAATTATATTAAAAATATAAAATTTATATTTATATATATATTTCATTACACGTATGACTGCATTTTCTATGGCACATAATATATTATAAATTTGAAATATGCTAATTTCAATAAAGTTGTAATTTCAAAATATCTACAAAATATTTGAGTTAAAATCATTCATACCTAATAATAAATAAATATATCTAGAATAACTGTTTCATGCACGATGGCTTAAAAATATTGTACACCGTTGTTGCACAACCAATTAAATTTTGAAGAAAAAAATGTTTTCTCAACTATTTTATATTAACAAATTTATCCAAAAATCGAATTTAGTAACACAACATGAAATATTTCAGAACTTCAGAAATTATTGTAGGTGGGACAATGTGGATCTCACCGTGCAATATAAAAGTCTTATATATATGAATTCCATAAATGTTAAATGGTAAATAAGAAATAAACAGAATAAAAATTCCTATCCAACTTGTGAAACGAATGCGAAAAGCAACTGAAACTGATACATGACTTAGTTTCGGAAAGTTTCACATGTATTGTTAATTAATTCATATTGTTGAGTAGGTAAATTCCATTAAAGTTGGTTTTTCCTATTTAATTTATTAAATTGTTGAAACGTAATCACAACAAAACCGTATTAAATTAAATTATATTATTTCCATATGAAAAGTATAACTCTTATCCTCACGTTGTTAAACTAAAATAATCCTCATTATAATACATAGTGCTTATAAACCTAAGTAACACACTAAGCATAATCTTATTGTTAATAAATTCAGATGGATAACGGTTATATTTATGTTTGGACGACGTACAATGATACATGCTTAATGTATTTTGTGATGAATATAATATTAATTTTAAAATAAAATATATTATTTTTAATAATGAGTAAGATTTGCAGCATGAAAACTGCAAGAGTATCGAATTTAAAAGCACTAATCAACTTTAATTTGCGTGTAAAGATTGTAGCGTGTAAGATTTATTCGATTTTAATTCATATATTATGAACCATGTATCATATTATATAGATATATCATATATATTATATATTTTCTATCATATATATTATATATATATCATATTATGATAAGATAATTACCGACGTCAATATCCTTATAAAACCAACTTCAAAGGCAAATAGTCGATGGATTTAAACGCTCCAGCGACGATAATATTTTAACGGATTTTTCAAATGAACATTTGATTGTTATAACCATGTAATAAAAGTAACCATATTATTTCCCACCCTAAGTATTCATACGATAATTATGTTTGCTTTTGCTCATGTACATGTATCATACATCCTATCTAGAGTGCCTACCATGCGCTCCATGGTTTCTACAAGTACATCAAGCCGAACAGAATTTTTTATTGCAAATATAATCAAAACGGAAAGCTAAATTGACGAACTGACTGTCAAATTCAATCGAACAGAATTAATATATAATATACATGATATCGCTTCTACACGTTATCCATTTCTGTTTCTTATTATTCGTTTCGAGAGTTAGGATTTCCCGGGCTGTCACGACCGTTTTATCGGTCGATTTATTCTCTGACGTGTCGCTTGCAAATGATTTGCCAAACTGACTATTAGAGGTAACGCTGAGTTATAAATTAAGCGACGACAAAGAGTACCGGGTGTTGGTAGTAGTAGGTATAATAATAAATAGCGGCTAGTGATCAAGCGCGCCCGCAGGATAAAATCCCATCCGAGGAAAGGTTATATTTCTAAGGACCAAAACAACGTGTATCTAAAAATAGATGAGAACAAAATCAAATACCATAGAAATCGGTACTCGGGAGAATTTATAGTTTTAAGCGATATGCAGTTGTGTGTAAACATTGTAAACTAATAAAAACGTCCAAGATTATACATTTTAGATTATCTAAAAATATAATAAATTTTATTAAACGTTATACATAGATCTCAATAAAATTATGTTATAATAAATATGCATGGTATTAAATCAATAGTTTTGAAACAAAAATTCCCAATAAAGGCAATATTCCCTTTGCCTCCCCCTCCTGTGGGAACGCATGCTAGTGATAATGATAATGGTGAAAGTATAAATGTAAGTAGCCATTGCGATATACATTGGTAACATTATAGCAGACCGCACAACAACAATTCATTGAAACACGCTTTCTTATTTATTATTTATTATTTTTTTTTTCCAAAGTTTATTTCTCCGGTTGTCCGCCAAAAGTGCATTATCCGTCGTCGTACATCATCGCCCAACGACTCTTAAATCACAATACGTGTGCACATGCACGCGTAGACACACTCGCACACAAAAAACTACGTGTGCATGTGTAACACGATGAAACATTTTTTTCCGTATTAGTTGCAGTGCCGTGCTTTACGGTCGCCATTGCCGCATGTACCGTAACATCACGCGCATCACTACCGGCCGTGATCCATGGGGCGCGCGCGATAGTGATGAAGTTTTCCCGCGCGTTAATGTATAGGATGGCGCAGCCGTGGTTATATGGACCACTAATGAACCCTCCGTTGCGCCATTAGGAGGATCCGCCGTTGGCCAACCCCGCAGGACCTATTTGTTAAATTTTTCTCCGGCCTTTTTTCCCCCAGCCCGTATATCCACGCTCTCCCGCCGCTCCGTGACACCAGACCTTTACGTTATTTTTTCACCACATCTCTCTTATCCGCACGCGTTTCCCTCGCCTCGTAGACGGCAGAGATGACTGCAAAAGGTACCGTCTTTTGATAAAGAATTACGACGTCGAAAAACGCGCTCTCTTACACAATACTTACACTCCACCCTGCTACCACTACGCCCTAACGTGTTGTGGCTAGTCGGTATCCTTTTACCGCAATCGACGCCGTTCACTTTTTTTCAGGAGGTAAATTATTACCTAAGGGAACGTCCGTAGTTCACGTTGTTATTATTACTATTATTATTTTATTTTATTTTAGAACATATACACGCTGAGCCCTTTTGACAGTTACCAAATAATAATAACAGATTCGGATATTAATTATAAATTATCAACTAAATTAATTATTAAGTAACAATCATTAAGATAGTGAAATAAAGGTAATATACAACAACAAAAGCAGACAGTTTCGATACAAAATACAACAATGATGATTTATAATACAAATGATTAAATAAGAAAAGTGGGATCCGTATTGGCATTAGACATCATATGTCTTAATGGATTTTTAGATAAGTAGTTGGTGATACACAGAAGGACATGAAAAACAGTGGTGAGAGATGTGTTGTGGAGCTATAAAATGTATTATTGAGAGTGAGGTTGAGGAATATATAATACAAGCTAACAATTATTTTATGAAGTTTGCACTCATTAACGCCTGCGCTCCGCTAATGAAACTAGCCCAAGTTGATTGACAACTGGAGTCTAGCCATGTGATGCGCAATGTTCAGAAAGTAACTGGTGAATCTCAAGAACTTACGCTGCAATCTTTTAACCTGACAAGTATTGTCGGTGGTATGGGGATCTCATACCCGGACTAATGAACAGTATAATACTTTAAATGAAGTAGTTAACTTATGATCATTTGACAGTCTCATTATAATACCCAAGGTTTTTAGAGCTTTACAGCAAACCATCTCCATAGAAAGATCATGTTCAAGACTGCTGGAAAGCTTGAAACCAAGGTCCAGCACGAATCCATCACAGCGGAAAATTATAAAATCATGAAAATTATAAGAAGATATTAGAAAGGAGTGGATCTTATTGTATATCATGATTTTACACTTAGCCAAATTCAAAGGTAAACCAAATCTAAGAGATACCTTTGTAATTGGATCTATTTTGTTATTAAATTGCCAGAATTTCTTTGGATAACTTTTTAACAAATTATCTGCTCTCTTTGCATAGCTGTGAAACCATTTCATAGATACATATTTGAATGAAGAAAGAATTCATTGTAATCATAACTGCTTGAAGATGATTTGAATCTAGTGTGTACTTTTTTTTCATAACTACATTTTTTTTTAATTCTGTTGAATATTAAGATGGATAAGTTAATGTACGGAACTTACACTTCAGAATCTAAATCAATTATGTATTGATGCAGAGCATCATAAAATGTGTAAAATTCAGTATCAACATCGAGAAGAATAGAGTGCCAGTCAAGGATACCATGAAGGTACTAATTTTTTTTTTTTTTTTTTGATAGACTGCTTTAGCGAATTTTTAAAATGAATGAATATGATCACAATAAGATATATTAAGAGTAAAAGGCAAAGTGATGCATAAAGCTGGATGATATGAGTCTTTAGATGCAACCGTTTCAAAATATTTATCAGCTGAAAGAAATTTATTGTTCGAGAACACAAGGTCTTAAATAGAACCATAGGGATAAAAGATATTGTTTATTTGATAAAATGTATAAATTGCAAACAATTCGGGAATATACGGTGCTCTGCGCGTTGAAAAATAAGAATGTAATAAGCCACCGTCGTCATCATTCCAAAGAATTCCGGGTAAATTATAGTCACTACAAATAATATAATTATGGTTATTATATTGATTAATTAAAAATTCAACTGTGCTTGAGTGGGTTTCATAAATTTCAACAGATGACAATGGAAGAATATAAACACTACCAACTATATAATAAAAATTACTAACAGAAAAGTTTAAAAAACTCTATTTAACCTTTTACAAGAATATTATAATTAAACAAAAAGTAATACCTTTACGAATGCCAATAAGAACACCACCTCCAAGAAGACAATTGTTTCAAAGCATCTGTCAAATCTATAAATATTGTAATAATCAAGTCCAAGTTCACAATCCAAGAAGTTGCTATTTAGCCATGTTTCAGTATAATAAGCATAATTATAATCAAATACTTTACATTTAAAAGCGGTAGTTTCATTATTATTATTTTTTTTTTTTAAATCGACCACAGCTTTTTTCCATTGCAATATTTATTCCAATGGCAGCGGTTATGAATTCTATATATTACGGCATATGTAGGTTTTTATCCAGATTATTTACCTATGTTTCACTATAAAAACACATGGCTAAAATAAAACCTTTAACACCTCAACATTTATAAAAATAAATTATCTGATTAGTGAAAAACCATTTTATTAAAAATTTAAACAGCAAAACAATCAATATATCATTTTAAACTTTGTAATAAAGTACACATGTCACATTTTGATTTTATGTAGAAAATAACTTTTAATTTTTAACATAATATTTCGTATTCGTGTAAATTTAAATCTTATTGGCTTTGCTCATATTTGTCCTTCGAATATGCGATAATTTATCATAATGGTTCCAAATTTAAAGACTACTATTTCATTGACTTAGTCCCGTCACACGTCATGTATTTTTTCATATTACTCAACGAACTTGCATTTTCAATGGAATCATAACATTAAAAGTTATTTTATTAATGACATTTTTTAATTTTTTAAATTTAAAAAATGAATGGTTGGTTTTTAGCTAAAATTTAACTTAAAATATCATTTTTTAATAAACGTGTACAGAAAAATAAACAATAAAATTTAGTTCTACTTATTGAACAAATATTTAAAATAAAAAAAAAATGATGACAGTACATATTATTTTGATTTATCGATACATTTTTAAAAATAATGTAGTGTTCTTGAACAATGCAAATAAAAGTAGTTAAAATAATATTTACCATGATCATCTTCAAATTTTCAATTGGACTGGTTGAACGAATCATTTGAACATGTCATATAATTATAATTTCCTACTTCAACAAATGCAGTGAAATTTATTATTTCGATGAATACAAAAACATGTACGTTGTTATCGAATTAATTTTATTGACAACAATATAATTATTGCTTGAAGATTAATGTAGTTTCCGAAAAAAATATAATTACGTCATTTAACTTTTAAATGTTATAATTACCTAGAGTACTTTTTTATAATTATATATTAAATTGAATACAATTTTTAAAATCTATAATAGTGGCTTTAGTGGCAAAGTGTATTTATTATAAATTTGAATTTTACCATAACATGATACGTTTAATTTTATATAGTTACTTTGTTTTCTGACAAAAAAAAACATTTATGTTCCCATTTATTTTTATCAAATTATTATAATCTAGAAAAAAAAAATAAAAATATAAATAAAATATAATTATTTAATTATAAATAAAATATACTAAATTATATGCATGTGTTTTATAGCTATTAAACGGTTTCTTGATTTTAAAAGCTGTAAATATGTTATTTTGGAATAATTATTAAATTATTAAATAAGAATTTAAATTTAATTTTGGCATTTAACTTTCACTTGTATGAATCCACTCTATAATTTATATAATATACCTTTGCGTATATATTACTAAGTTATCATATAGTAATTGAAAAGCATTTACAAAAATTCAATAACAAATACATCATATAAATTAAACAGAGAGCCCATTAAATGGAATATATACATATATTATTAAAGTGATATAATGAGTTATAATTGTTTTGTTTTTTAATCTTATTAGAATTTATTTAGGAAAACATATGAAAAAGTTTATCTAGAAATTTTTTTTTTTTTTTTTTGTAATCATTTATTTTATCTTTATCAAAAATATCATTCATAATATATTTAGTAACAAAATGATCATTTATTTTTAATGATACACAAAATCTATTGCTAAATTTAAACAAGTAATCTGCAGTATACACACAAAAATTAATAAACGTTTATTTATATTTATAGGGGAATGTCAGGTTTTATGAATACATTAAGAACTCGATTTATAGCTAAATTACATTTATAAATGGTAGATTTCAAATATTTATTTATGATGTACAAGTACCTATTATTATGAATTGATGATAATAATTTATTATGAAATAGTTCTAGATAGTATGAGGTTTATAGTACTCGTATTACTATAGTGTTGATACAACTGACCAACTTATCAAAATGATACATAACGAATTAATGAGTGAAAGCTGAGTAGCAACATTTATGTACAGTGTATATTGTTTTATTACATATACTATATCGTTAAAATAAATGTACGAAGATTTTCTAAAAAAAAAAAAAAAAAACGTGTTAATCGGTTAAAAAATGTCTTTGTAAAAGCTATTAAATATTTTATATTTTAAATTTTGGTAGATAATATCTATAAAATATAATTTACACATACAATAATAACTTCAACTTGGGCGCGCCTATGTTTGAAATAACTTTTAAAACAAACTTATATTTTCAACAATTTATTATAGAGATCACTTTAGAAGTTTAATATAAAAGTCCCTAGAGATAAATGAACTACCTATGATATTTCGAGGGATAATATTTTTTTCCCGGTATTTTTTTTTCAAAAAATAAATACGGTTTATTTTATTTTAAACTTGGATAAAGTTTTTGCCTATAAAAATATAATTTAAGAACGGACAATATCAGCAATTATTGTTACGATTTATGTCCTCGTAATAAATTCAACAAAAAAGTAATAATTTTATGAAAAATCACCATGGACCCCTATGTTTCGTTAATTATGTCATAGAAAATTTATTTAATAAATATGTTAAATTATATTAATTTCTTTATAAATATTTTACTGTTCATCATTGTACGATTATGCATAATATTTTTTTTAAATAATTAACTTTTACACTTTTACAATAATTAATAAAAAATATAACATGTACACACTTCAAGTCTTTTAAGACGTACCACTTTTTTTGGAGATACAACTAATAATAACTAAAATGTATTTTATGATATCCGATATTACATATGTATATATTTAATATTACCCAAAAATTTGTATTTGTGATTCTTAATTAGGTTAAGTCAAAATATCATTTAATTTTGAGAATGTTTAATTATTTTGTATTTACTATAAATAGTTTTGAAAAAATAATAATTCAATGTCTTCAAATTCGAAATCCGGGTTTTCAGTAAAATCCAGATTTCGGATTTTCAAATTTCAGCGAATCCAGATTTTTCCCCTCACTAGTATAAACTAGACTCTAGTTACTAGAGATCATGCTTTTGAACAGGTATTAGAATACACAGGTACATGCATAGGCGTGCGCACGGGGCGAGTCGGGCGAACCCCGGCTTGACCGGAATTTTTTTGGGGGCATAGTAAAATATCTATATATATTTTAATATTTTCGTGGAAATCAATTAATTTTATTTATATCATTTGATTTTAAGGAATTTAAAGTTTTACTTTTAACTTCAAAAATATGTCTAAAAATTAGCAATATAATACTTGATTCTATGTATAGATATAAATATTACATTGTTTTTAATTTACAACAAAATCTACTATTTTGAAGTGTTAGAAAAAATTAGGAATACGGTCTAAATATTGGGTCACTAATTGTATTCAGGCTCGACCGGAAGTTGAAGTTTGCGCATGTAGCCCTGCTACGTGGACAAAAATTTATTAAAGCCCTTATATTTAACATCCATGTATAGCCGTGTATAATAATTTTGTATTCCAATAATTATTAATTTGTTATTAATTTATAATACAAATAGTATAGCTCTTAATTACTTACCTAACTTTTATTATTTAAAGATCTTATGAATAGTTATAAGTTATGCTTAGAAATAAATAAGATTCATTCATTTATAATATAATTTTTTATACCTAGGTATAAACTATAAGAAGAATAATATATGAAAAAGTCTCATTTAAACTGGTTTTAAGATTAAATATAAACAATCACAAAACTTATCATATTGCAAATTTTATTGCATTGCGTTTACAAATGCTTCGTATCTAAAAATTTGTTACGATTTAAAAATTGTTCTATAACTTATTATTATGTATTTATATATATGAGTATTCGAGTTCAATGGTATTAAATTACCTAACACGGGTCTTTTTATAACATGGACTTTAACCCCGTCTTAGGTGAAAACACGGTTACCCGTGTAATCCAATACATGTGTAATCGCGATCTCTCGTACATACCTATACGCATGGTAGCAATAAGAATAGTTCGCGTGTCTTATGATTGTAAACTATTATTAGTTTTTATATAATTATAATGTCATCTAATGAGTTTAAAACTTTTCCTTAATGATTCATCCTTAAATTTTTCCATTATTAATTTCGAATACTTAACTTATTTTTCAAAATTATGAAATCGTAACAATCCGTTCAGTTTTAATTTACGAGTAAAGATGATGATTAATATTTAATAATTGACATTTTATTTAAAACACATAACGAGTATGCTTCAATGATGAATTCACTTATTAAGTCTATTTTTTTAATATGTAACGTAAACAATCATAGTTAGAATAACATTAAAATTAAAAATACCTACTTCTAACCGCAGATAAAAAACGCAAAAATCGTACTGTTATTACTATTAAACATTAGTGAAATCTGTGTAAAAAAATAAATAAAAGTACTTTTTGGTTTTATTTTTTACATCCTCGTCTTTCAACCTTTAGTTGGTGTACCCTAAAATAGATGGAAATGTAAAAAAAAAAAATATGTATGTATTTATATATACAAGTACATGCATTTAGTAAAACGCTGCTTCATACCTAATACTTCCTTATTTTACTTTAATACCTTAGAGTTTTTACGTTGTATAAAAGTTAATTTTTATTTTTTACAAATGAACTTAACAACCCGGACTTTTATAAAGTGAGTTATTTGTATTTCTCAAGTAACAGCATATACTATGGAATGATATTTTTTTCCATTCACTTCGAAACGCTACTGTTAACTTAATTTTTTCCATAACGTACACTCGCCGATATCAGTTTACATAATGTTGCAGAATCTATCCTAATTCCAGTTGTATAAACAACATTGCATGGTCATTTTTTTTTCCATCCCAAAGATAGGGGCCACCACCACACCATTATTGGGTATCTCCAATAGCCGGAACGTGACTACCCCTATTAAAAAGGTTTGTATTCATTGTCTACGCCCGTGTATTCGATGTCCCAATGTCATGGATAGCATAGACGCTTGACCATTGGAAAACGTCTATCATTGCGTTAAATTTACTGCATAGCCACATATCCACAATGATATTGTCAAAGGCGATATATGGGTTTAGCGAAATTTTAAATCAGGACCTTTATCCGTGATAAATGTATTCTCGTTCGCGTACATACTGTAATAAATACGATATTATTCAGAAGACTAAACATCTAATAATTGCTAAATAGTCAACTTGACGATGTTATATCGAATGAAACTTACTAATATTATTTTAGGTACGCAGAAATAGATACATCGAGGTCTCAGCTAAACTGATATTAACACGGTTATTATAACTTATAAAATTATATAGTCGTAGATACGTAATTTAAATTAATCTTATTTTATGCATCATATATTAATGGACAATAAAAATAATTCTACCCATACAAATCTTATCATGTTTTGAAAATACAAAACATTTATACTGTCTTGCGTCAGGTTAGGTGAACTATTATAATAGTGCTATTCACATGTGTTTATATATGTATACAAATATGAAAATATAAAAATAAATTATATATATTTACATATACTATTCGTACATACATGTCAAATTATTACTTTATGCGATAAATTATTTCTTGATTATTGAATATCTGCATCATAATGTCTATTGATATAAATAAATAATTTAAACATTATAATTTAATCATTAAATTTTTTTATGACTTTTATTCCCGTTGGACAAAGAATAATTAATATAATATGATGCCTGTGCAGTAAACATCAAGTTATACATTTTAAATTATAAAATTATAAAAAATTTAATTAAAATTAAAAATTATTAAATAGTTAGTACTCGTAAATTAATACATATATATTACAGTTAAAACCAGAAATTCGTCTAAAACTAGTTTTAACTAATCAATACTAGTTTTCACAAATCAATTTTATCAAAACTGATATTCACTAATTAACCAAGATTTCAATGTTGGTGACACAGTTAAAAATCGAAATATATAAAAACTTTTAACTAGTTAAACTATAGAATTAACCAGGACTTCAATATTGTTACTAGTTTTTAAATACAATTTTGTAATAAAAGTAAATTTGAAATAAGTATAATTTTTATTATTTGTTTTGACAATGCAAACTATTGTGGCAATTAGAGTTATACAAAATACTTTTTTTTTTTTTTTTCATAAGGAGCGATTTAAAAATAATACTTATTCCTGATTAACTTTTGTTACAACATTGTATTTTAAAATTAATATAAACATTCAAGTCCTGGTTAATTCTAGTTTTAAGTAGTCAAAATCATTTTTAAATTATTTGAGAAAACTAGTATTAATTAATTAAAACTAGTTTTGACAAATTTTGGGTTTTAACTGTAACATATACATACAATTTATTGTTTTTAATTTTTTTTATTTTCTTTATTAAGAAAAATGTTTAATTGAGTAAGCATTTAACGACCGTACTTATATTAAAGAAAAACTTTTCATGATAAACTAAATCTATTTAAGAATATATCTATAGACATTTTTAAATTTATAATTCGCGTTAGTCATTACTTGATGTAAAAAAATAAGCATATATTTCTATATTAACTGTTTAAACAATATTATTATACTGAAAAATTATTATAACTCATTGTTAAAGATATTTTCATGTTTGATTATTGTATTATGATTAATCACCAGGAATTTTGTAAGATTTATATTTGGATTAATAAACACTTTTTTAACACTAAAAAGGTTTTTTGTAATTGTTTATCAATCTATAGCAATTATCGGTTTTTATATTATTTATCTATTTGCATTTTTAATATTAAAATATTCGGTTTAATATTCTATTTCACATAGCTAGTGCATGATATAATTTTAATCCTCATTGAATGAGCCCGGATTTCAATGGTATAGACAAGAGTCCACAATATTTTAATTTGTGTGGGTCATATTTTTTTTAAATTTTTATTGAGATCCACATTAAGATTAATGAAAATAAAATTTAAACATCTTATATAGTTATAAATATCTGAAATCATATTATAATTTATATTGCTTGGTTATCGATATTAACAAAATACTTAACCAGGGATTATTCAAACAGAAGGCTATAATATTGTAACGAGTTAGGTAGGTTTATAGTTTTAATGAAATAGTGATATGCATGGTATATGTATATGGATCGACAAAAGATAAATTGAACGGCACAGATTTTTACAGTAATAATAATTAATATTTCATTATAACTAAAACACATAACTAAGTATGAAAAGTAAATTATCTTATAATAATGTAAGGTTTATGATTATTAGATATTCATAACGTACCTACATATAGGGAATACTATCATGCAGTGATCACAGAATAAATTTGGTCATCTTCATATATAAGTTATCTGATTACCCTGTTACAGAACTACACGATGGCATGATTTAAATTTACAATAACAATATGATGCAATTAATTTATATGGTATGTATTGTAACATATTATAAAAAATAAAATAACAACAATTTAATTAAAATTAAAAATTAGTAAATTATTAATACTCGTAATAAGAAATATAAATAAATAAATACAATTTTTATTTTTACTATTTTAATAAATATTAGTACTTTGGTTATTATTATTTATTATTGTCCAGCATATATTGATAAAAGATATTATATTTAAAAATCGGATGGTACATTTAAAATATTATTATAATAATTCTTTATTTTATTGTGTATGTCTAATTCTTTTTAGGCTGAATAAATGTAAATGTTATTTTGGATATATAATATTTCTAAATCTGTATTAATATCAATATGTACATTGTAGTTATTTTCTAAAACATGTTTAGCAAAATTTTAATGAAGGACAGTATTTTTAATTTTATTCTAGAAATATTTTCTTTGTGTATTGTTTTTTATCTTTTTTTAAAAAAAAAAACGCATTTCTGTGATTCACTTATTTATATATATATTATATTAATTACATTTTTAACAAATATTTAATTAGATTAAACACCTGGTTTAATTTTTATAATTTCATTTGTTTTGTAACTAAATATTATTTAGTAATGTTATACTGATTATGATATTCAAAAAATTAATATACTTTATATATTTAGTTTTAATATAATGCTTTATGCAACTTCAAGCAATTACAAAATTATTTTTATTTTTTAACAATACATTTTAAACTGAAATTAAAAATCAAATAATTAGAATCAAATTATATGTTTTGTTATATTTTAATCACAAAATGTCAATAAAAAGAACAATTGACCATTTAAATCGGTATTATTTTTTTTATTACAAAAAATAGCTTGAATGCATGAAAAAAAAAATGGGTTTCTCAGAAGTTATATAAAAACTTGTTTACGTTTTAAGTACATTTTCTAAGTCTTATATTAAATGCAATAGCTAAAATGGAAAAAATTCTTATGCATTTAATTATATTTCTCAAGTATCGTCTACATTTAATTTTCTATTATCCTAGTTTTTATAATCAAATAACACTTTATAACACTAACTATTGGATTTACTTTTTTTTGCAATCGTATTCACAAAAAAAAAAAAAAACTTTTTCTAAAATGAATAAATTCAGCTGTAATTCAAGTAAGAAAGTTTAAATAATTTATTAAAATAATCTTGTATAAAATGGTTATCAAACTAACTTATTATTTAATTAACTAGGTATTTTAATTATTGCTTAATTAACTAAATAAAATATTGAAAATAAGTCGTCGTATTCGACATTTTACATACAAATTTGATGTTGTAAATGGTTTATAAATAACATAATAGTAAAAATAATAATAATTATTTGTCTGAATCAAAATGTTTTTTATAGATACAGGTTAGTGTAATCATCGTCTCGTTGTCTATATTTTCAATTCTGGTTTATTTTCTTACATGTTTTATTTTATTTTATAGATCTCACTAAATAATATTTATTTCATTAAAATAATATTTTTTAAAATTTACATCAAATTAAGTGTAGATAACAGTGAACAGTATTGGTCCAGTTGGGAGAATAGTGCTGAAACCCGAATATTATCAATTACGAATATCACTTTATCCATATATAATCTCATAATAATATTGTCATCAAAGTTGGTTTATTTATTATTATTATATATGACAATCAAAACTATACCAATAACCTTAAATTTTATAAAATTATAAAATAATAAAGTAAATAAAATAATTATAAATGGCCCCGCAAAATCCTGCACCGAGCCTTAAAATCCATCTGGCCTGACAGTGCTTTAAAATTTCACTAATATGCTATATTATATTATTATATATCTACATAATAACACATAGCAGCTCATCAAATGGATAGATGATAATGATCATGCCAGACAGTGGCATAATAATGGGGGGTATGAGGATATATCACCCCTGAATGCTATTTTTTTAAAATAACTATAATTAAATTCTCGTAATCACTAAGCTTTAAAAGATTTTAAGATAAAAAATAAGAATTCATGGATATTTTCATAGTTGAGATTTATTTTTATTTTACTAATATAAAACTACGATAGTTTAACAATTACAATTTATGACAAGAAAATTGTATAGCTCATATTTAAAATAATAACACTGATAAATCTACAATTTACAACTTTTATTTAGTGTTTAAAGCATGCAATATTTCACAAAAATGTGAAACATAGAAATTTTTTCTAATACAAATATTATGTTAGTTATTTATCAATTATTTATTATATAATCTAAAAGTTCTAATTATAATCATTGATATCATGGAATGTGTAAAGTGATTGACATATTATTAATATATTAATATATTAAGAACTATAATATACTATATATATATTGTGTTTTGTTTTTGATTATTTATAGCATTATAGCAAAACTTGGTTTATTTTCCCAGGAAATTACTTATCGACAACGTCGACAAACAATGTATCATTATATTATTATATTATATATTACTGTAAATGTTGAGCAACAGTGCAACACCTATGTCTATTATTATTTATATTATAATAAAACAAGTAATAAAATAATATTATTTTTTCTTTAACTGTGGTGTGTGTATATTGTGTGATAGTTTTAATTTAATATATGACTAAATTACATATTAAATTATTAAATAAAAAATAAAAAGAGTCGATGCCTTTATTTCTTTTTTTTTCAAAAAAAAGTAAAAGAATCTGATCAAGAAAACAGCTTGTCAAAATGTGATTCAGATCAAGACCAACCTAGCAAAGAACTTGTGGTAATAAAGTTGAACTATTTTTGAAATGATATAAATGTTCTTACATTTATATATTCCTTATTTCTATGTAATTATTATAGCATACCCATGTCCATAAATTTAAAAATCAATAATACAAGGATATTTTCTTAGGAAAAACATAAAGAATTAGATAAATCTATTTCAATGTTTTCTGTGGAACAGGTTGTAAGTACAAAGTTAGGATAAGTTAATGATTAAAATTAACATTTTTACAATCATCATTATACCATTTGCCTCATTTAATTTATAATAATAAATTAATATAATATTGTGATATATGAGATTTAATAGTTAAAGGGGGTGTGAGGGGCATAGCCCCACTAACGATAGTATAAACTTATACCCCAATCCCACCCCAAAACTAATTCCAAATTACACCTCTGATGTCAGATTATGTTTATTAAGTCTATATGAAATAGATTCTAGAAAGGTACATAAGTTACATGGGAAGTGTTTTAGTTAAAAGTTAAGACGATATTAATTAAAATTACATCAAGAGCCATCGGAATTCAACAAAGTTACATTAGCTGAATTATTCGTCAGTTATCATAATTATTATAATTAACAAAAACGAATACCT
This sequence comes from Sipha flava, assembly GCF_003268045.1. Lineage (NCBI taxonomy): Eukaryota > Metazoa > Arthropoda > Insecta > Hemiptera > Aphididae > Sipha > Sipha flava. The sequence goes on from NW_020272149.1 coordinate 2,136,477, forward strand.
ATAGTATTTTCCTCCGAGTTAATAATACCTAATGAACAATAAAATTCCGTTGTCATCGGAAAGAACAACGTTGACAAAATGTAATGTTTAATAATTGAATTATTATTACTAAGCGTACAATTTGAATTCAGCATAAAAAGTGTTTATAAAGTAGAGTAGCAGAGAGTTTAGGGATTAATCGCCAACTGATGTGTATGTAGCACAGAAACCGGGTAGTTCGGTGACCCCAAAACAACGTCGCCTAACTCGGAAGACGCACGGAATTATTGTTTGAGCGAAATTCAAACTCTCCAAAAGCCGATTGTTTGTCATTTAATTAAAACGGACATAATTTAAAAGTACAAAAGAGCTCATTAAACGTTTAATCGATAGTGACACGGCCGCAGCAGTCGCATGGTGAAGGAAGACGATCGCTGCCGATGACGTCGCCGGGTCGTGTAACATTTTGCGTAACAAAAGAAGACGTTTCGAACGACAACGGTTACACTCAACGAGAGGAAATATTGAGACAAGAAAAAAAAATCATGAACTTACGTGTTTGATCCGCGGAATACATGGTGAATGCGATTTTCGCTTGATCTGACGATTTGCGATAAAAAAAAAAAAAACCACCGTGCTCTCGATTGGAAACCGGAAGTATTACTATTGCGACGTTACAACAGTATAATCGCACGACAACACAACGTTCGGCAGACTCGCGTGATTTCTTGTCGCCAAAGAGCACAGCAACGAACCACAGCGAACGCGAACAACCGTTGGCGGCGGTGTAGGTGCGGTAACAACTCACTATAACGCGACCGCGGTAATAGATCTCGACGCGAAGGCGATCACAGCAATCGGACGTGAGGAAAAATAAAAACGAAACCAAAACACGAAAAAATAATAACTAAAAACGAAACTAAAAAACACAACCAGCAGACGAACCAATAATATTGTAATACTATACCGAATCGATTTGTCGTACGGTATTGTTGTTCGTACGTGTATACGCGCGTACGGCGAGATGATACTTCGACGGCAGAACGGACGAACGCGGAACAACGAGCGGACGAAGGCACAGGCGACGACTGCTAAACGATACGGAAACGCGGTTGCCCCCCGCGAAAAAGCGCTCCGAACGCATGACGCTGCCGAAACTCAGCCACCGCCGCCGCCGCCGCCACCGCTGCCACAGCCGCAGCCGCCGAGTACGTAGTCGAGCGAATCACACGACGTGCCGTTCGATCTCCAGCGCGTCTCGTCGTTCGTATTGTGCTATTTTTTTTTTTTTTTTTTGTTCTTTTCCTCCGCGAAACAAAACATACATTCTAGGTGTGCCTAAGCAACTGTGATATAAACCGGCCTTTCCCCGAGGGATAGGTTCGTCAAGATGTGACCTCTTAGAAGTACCCGTGGGGGTGCTGCATCATAGATCCCCACCTATGTCCACTCCTTCCAGCCCTAATAATGCCTTGGAATTTGAATGAATCGAATACCAATGTACTACAATGGTTTACGTCTAATGTTCTGTATCTAGACTAAAATTTTGAATAACTAAAGCGGGAGAGAGAGAAAGAGAGTGACAGATAAACATACAGAGACGAGCCGTGGTCGAATTATCTAAAAATATAAATATTAAACACGCATTCAGGTCCGGTAGAGTTTTAAAAAAAAAACAGTTTTTTTTACTATATTGTGTTACTTTAAAATTTACAGTGCAAATTTATTACACCAAAAAGTATTTTCGAGAAGAAAAAGTGTTTATTCTTCAATACATTTTATGGAATCACGTAATACTCTATTTTAAAGGACACCTATGTAGAGTAATAATTTTTTACTTTGTTCGTATACTAAAGAAAAATTAAATATATATATTTATATCGAACTGAACTAAAATAATATTATTAATTGCAATTAAAAAATAATCATAAAAACAATAAACAGATTCTAAAATAAAATGTTACCACAATTTGTTACGTGTTTACATCCTTTGTTATTTTATTTTATTTTTTTTAATTTGTCTATGAATTGTATATTTACTGGCAATTTGCATCCTAAAGTTTTTAACCATACCCATACTGATGTTTACATACCTGTAACTATAAACATATATTTTTTAAATTAAATTATATATATTTTTGGAATAACTAATTTGAAAATTCAATTTTCGAAGCGCATCTATTCTACCGTTTTGTATACAATATCGTCTCATAAAGTTTAATTTCAAAACTAGTATAACAGTCGAATTGTTATAATGTTTTTACCTGATGCTGATTGAATCGTAACAATCTTATATCGGAAGTAAAAATGTCCTTCTATCACAGTGTTTCTCGACTTTATAGTTATAGTTATAGTTATAGTTACAGTTAAGATTTTACTGGGAAACTGGATACAATTTACCGTCTCTGTGGCTTTAAATAATCTGGGAAATAAATACCACCCTGGAGAATGTATAGAAACTATTTACTGGGGCTTAAAATAAATTCTCGGATACTGGTGTCCATCAATCATATCCATTAACTTTCAATTTCTTCTGAATCGTAATTCTTTCAACTTACAAATTTTATTTTCTAAATTAAACCTACCTGTTATTTTTTTATGAACTATAAAACTAGTTTATCTAGTTTACCACCCGAGGTGGTAGATAAACGTAAAACAATATCACCAACTCACGCAGCTTCACTATTGAGTTTTCGAAACACGTTCGACTTTAGTTTAATATAAATTAAACGAACGTCAATGCTCAATATTTTCCGTGTAATATTATAATTGCTAATAATATGTATCCTAACAATCACGGTTTACACAAACGCATTACTTGTTACCCGATCACTTAAAATAATGTAATCTTAGTAAAATGCCAAGTCAGCCGTATTAAAATATTGTTATTATTTACTCTATTCAAATGCGCGCGCGAGAAGTAATCATGAAATCACACAGTTATCCCGATCATTTTGCATCATCGCCACCGCAAACGCCGTATTTCATGAACGAATTCTCCTGATGTACGCACCGATCTCGCTACGTGTATATGTCTATATGTATGTACAGTGTACATTGTACATGTTTCTTAAAATTACAAGTTATTATAACCGTTGAATAAGATTACGTTTCCTTTATTACAAGAAGCACGGGCGTTTCGATTGTAACTTGACTGACAATAAAATATACGGTCCTGTACGGAGTATTTGACCGAAATGGAGATGTTGAAATATAATGGACTCGTCGTTATTTAAGAGTAACTTCGTATCGCATTCTATAATGTACTTAATTTCTTCTATATAAACAATATTAATAGTTTCGAAACGAATTCAACACATTTAAAACCGCATTAATTAATCATGAATAATTGATGGTGACAGTATAAAATATTATACGATTTTGATCGTCACCGCCGCTGACATCAATGCTATCAAATGATTTTGTTTAACATTCGCTTGTGCGTACTTGAGTTAAACCGAGTAATTATTTATATAAGAATATAATTTGAAAATAAATGATGATTATTTATGATAGAAATATCATATTAGCATATAATTTGTTTTAAATAAAATAACGTTAGAAAAAAAAAATAACTTTAATTATGTTACGTTAAAACAACCGTATAAAATCAAATTAAAATTTGAAACGTAGATTATATACATTAATTTTTTCACAAAATAAAATAATTTTTTATGTGAGTGAAAATGTAAATTTTATGATTTTTGTCATGTTTCAAGTGTATTCAAAGTACCAAATGCGCATTGTTATAATTTGTTGAGCGTCATCGATTCAATGAATACTTGTAATTTTAAATTGTATATAAAGCAAATATAGTCAGGTATTATAACTTTAAGATTGTTTCCATCAAACTTAAATTATAAAACGTAACAAAAGGTTTTTGCAAACGTTTCCCCGTTTTCGCACAGATAACCTGCATCAGAAACACAAGGATAATAACGAGGAAAAGACATACAATGGTCATGTAAGGTTCGAGAATGGTTACGAGGAAATTCTAAATTCATGTATTAACATAATGCATAGTACAAATTAAATGTAATAATAGGATAAAATTAATGTGTACATACTACACCGTGTTATGACTAGGAAATACTATATGCTAGCCAACTCTTCTCATTCTCCCTGTAGGACTTTAGTGAAGTTGGATTATGTCGAGTGAAACGATTTAGGTGGTCAGGTAAATAGTTGTGGAATAGTTTACCGGTAGTTTCGTGAACTGTTGGCAACTACCCGGGTATGGAATGGAGTGTTTTATTAGTTGCGTAATAAAGACCATTAGTTAATCAACAAAACGTATTTACCTAGTACCATATACTCGGAGTCATTAAATGTTTTTTATTATACGCACCTATATAATAGTTAGCTTAACGTTAAGTTGCAGTTACAACAAAAAAATTTAACCAGAGTTTCGTAAATAAATCGTAAAGAGAAAATATAATAAACCGTGAAGAAATATTCGAAATATAATGCTTATCCTCGTTAATCGTTAATACTAATACACACAAGAAAATATGTATCAGTTGAGTTGTACTGCAAAAGTTGTTTCATATATGTAGATTCACATGTATTTTAACTGAATATAATTATCAAATTTTATTTTTATTTTTCATGTCGTATAGAGCACCTTTAAATGTTTCATATAAAAATACAATAACGTAATTCCTTAAAAGAGAACGAAGAGGGTTTTGGAATTCAATAGGTTCATAATTTATATGAATATGATATCTACTCGTATATACTTGTATTTATTTATGAAAAATATATCTACATAATAAATCGAGCTGTATTATAAATTAGATGTATGTTTTATATAAATTATAATGTTTTTTTATACTAATCGTTAGTTCAATTTTCTATTAGAGTGATGTAATTTTAGTATTTGTTCTAATTAAATTGTTACTAGTGTGGTTCTGAAGTGAGACCGTTTAGAGTAAATGTTTTATTTATTTTATTATATCAAATGTAACAAAATTAATAACACTTTGGCGAATTAGATTACAGCTATAAATGTAACTGTAAAGAGTTTCAAATTAAAAACCGTTGACAAATATTGAATTACCTACATAAAATGTAGGTAAAACACACATTATACATGTTTTATTAGATTGCTCATAATTTAGTTCATAAAAAAAAATTAAAAAATACATACATGTTGCGAATTATTTATTAAATATTCAATACAGTTTAGTGTTAATGAAATAATATGAATTTGAGAAAATGTGTACATCACTGTCATCACATCATTTTTTTTTGGTAAGGACCAAATGATAATTATATAATTATATTAATGGTTTATTTTTGGTAATTTTATTTCTACTTGTTATTTTTTATTTTTAGTGAAAAAAAAAATTATCGTGTACTACTCCATAAGATGGTAATATTTTAAAGTTTCAAATTTAAAATATGACAGTTAAATACATAACCAAGGCACAAAAAGGAAAAAATATATGAAGTGTTTGATATAATATGTAATTAATTTTTATAAATTTATAACATTTTTTTTGGAGCCACTCTTGTTAGAAAAATTAACCAAATTCTGAATTGATTTCAATTATAATAAAAATAAGAATAATTTTTCTCGGCACGAACTTAAAATCCATACTATAAAGATAAAGATATATCAAATTTAGTTAAAAAATTGTTGATATTACTCTCAGTAGGATTTGAGAATATTGGTATATTATTTTATGAGGAATTATAGAGAATTAAATCTTCAACTTCATAAATCTACGAGTTATGTTTTAATTGTATAACTTTCCATAAGGATATATTTTTTACTGTCATCTAAAAGTAATCAAATTATAGAATCAATAATTTTTCTTTTATAAAACCTCAATCCTACACCAGTGGTATCATACCACAATTTATAAAGAAATACATAAAGAAACAAATAGTTTATATATAAAATAAATAAATGAATAACTATCCTGGATTATTATTATATTTGTAAGGCACGACTGGTTTCAAATTAATAATTTATCATCAAGTATATACAAAGTAAATAAAATCGTGACTATATTTATTATTTATATTTCATTTATTTATTTTTTATTTTTTTTATATTAATTTATGGGTATTAACCATATACTTTAATTTAATTTTTTTCTATAATTTTATTATGCATAAAGAAAATTATAGATACTCTCCTTAAGCTTTAATGAAATTGTCACTAACACTATGCAAAAATTCGAAGGCCTTACATTTGGATGGAACATAAATATATACTCTCAAAATTAAAAAGGCTTGCCTATTTCTAAACTTTCATGTACCTTTCTTTGATTTAAGGTACATATATTTATTATATTAATTATTATTATTTATTATAATATTATTTTATTATAATAATGGTATAATTCTCCATGATTATAAATTAGATTTAGAATCAATAGTTTTATGATGTTATATATATTTATATATATATATATAATTCTAGGAACCAATTCTATGATGATTAAATGATACTGGAACAGTATTAAAACCGTTTGGAGGAGGAGAAAAAAAAACTTATATTTTATATCGTGATAAAAAAATAATTTTATATAATATTCAGCTCGTACAATATTGTTGTGAAAACTTTCATGTACTACCAAGTTAACATATTCATTTAAAAATTATGAAGACTCCTTATATACATGTGTTTTCTCTTCATATCAAACATACAAAGTGATAATTTTGTATTCAGTAATTTTACAATAAGAGCAAACTCAATAATAATCAAACATATAGATAACATTTTTTATGCTTTTGTTAGTCGCTTTCTTTTGATATTTAAATGTTTAAGTAAGTTATGAGTATTTTTAAATTATAATAATTCACATGCATATAACTTGTTATATATATATTAATAATACCAGCTTTTCGTAAAAAACAATAAAGGTTACTTTAAACTCTATTATAACTTAATAAATACGTTTTTCTTACTACTGAATAATTTATGGCATAGGAAATATATTAATTGAAAAATGAAATAGAGTCAACAATATTTTAGACAAGTTGATTTTTTATTTTCAATCGCTTTTTAATTTTATTTAATCTACATTAGATTTGTTATTGAAAACTTCTCATATTTTTTTCTCGTCTCTGGATGATTATGAAATGGCGTATTGTGTTGAATCATTAGAGTAAAAAACTATATGCTTGAATTTTCTATAAATATAATAATATATATGATGTTAAATATTGTCATGCTTATTAAATTACTTATAAGTTTATAAAAATTTCCCATACCGCTATATACTAATAGATATCTCATTTTTATGATCATGACAAGTATTAAGGTGATGAATTTTTATAACTAAATTTGTATTAATTTCAAACCAAATGAAGACTACATTTCACAATTGATTAACTCAGTATTTATCAATGTTTATTTATACTTAAAGCAATAACGTGGAAAGGGTTAATTCGATTTTTACAACCTAATACAAATACTATAAGAATATTTTACTAGAGGTTCTATAAGTGTCTAGTACAAATCATTCAACTGTATTTTTTAATGACGATACAACAAATCGAATCACTTTAAATTAATTGTATTCCCATTTTCCAATTATATAATTTAATTTTTATTTAGTTCCTATAAGAAAACGGAAACAGATTTTGAGATAGTAAATCTGAGAGGTATAAATAATAAAAATATTTGGTATTTTTATGCAATGACGAAAGAACAACTAATAATATGGAGTTTTGATTTACAGCTATTGTATAAGTTAAAAGTTCTCAAACTTTTTTTTTGATAAATCAGTAGCGTACTATGATTTATGTTTGAATTATTCAAGATATCATAACATTTATTTTAAAATGATTACTATATTACTAATAATTATATTTAGAGTACTGTAGAAGTCGCTTATTAGGAACACTTTTGGACCAAGGTGAAATGTGTCAACTAATAGATTGTTTCTAATAAGCAATTGGTTCTATTTTTTATGGAATAATGTATAATTCGAAAAAAAATTATCTACTGTGAAAAAAAAATGTTTATGCTAAGTAAAATATGCGTTTATCGTTGTCTTCCATTGAGTAAATTGACGATCATGGTTTCGTAAAAATAATGATGCCCAAGATCTTTTTCATCCGCACAGTGCAGGAATGTTGTCCTAAGGACACTTATAACTACAATTTCTTTACTTCATGGGGATTCCTCGCTTTTTTCTTCTTCGTCGTCAGTAACAGCATATTAAATTATTTGAGGATTCGTAACCACATTACAGATTTCTTATTCTAATATCAAAATTTATAACCAAACTGTTTCCGAGAAAACTCAATTTTCGAGGGGCTAACATTTTTTTAACTTACTGTAGCAATTGCAAAATTCTCCAAAATTGCAGTACTTTAAATATTCGAAACCCTTGTGATTGTTAAGAAACATGTAATATTTAAAATTAAATTATATATAAGTAGCTACCTATTTATGGTTTAACATTTGCAAATGACTCATAAGACTTTACTTTTTTTGACAAAATTAATATTTTCCGTGCTATATTTTCAAATTACATCATACAATTTTAAAGTTTATCGTATATGCTCTATCTTATCGATATAATAATTACCTGGAATTAAACATCGTTAAATATTTAAATGTCATATGTATGTATACGTATAGCTTTCAACCATAGTTGTTTGTACCGAACTATTAAACTATATCAGTTTCTTCGTATTATTCGTATCGTGCTGTTGTGTGTATTAAATGTATTATTTCCATGTATATTAATGCTAATTATAATTCATATTTTGAATAACCGTTTTTTTCTTTTTTTTTTTTATGCTCTGGCCCACTAGATTTTAATTTTCTAAAAATTGGCCCTATAATAACATTATGTTGCCATCCCTGTCCTAAACTATAATCGCAGTACATAAATGAACTCCCCGAAATTGAAAACGTTAAGTCATCACTATTTGTAGATGACAAGATGTTCTACTCTTCCTACTCGTCGGTAAATACTGTCATTATTAGACTTCAACACCCAAGATTCTACAATAGAATGGATGGACAAACGGAAGTTACGACTTAATATCTCAAAAACATTAGAAATGCGATTCAACTCGAGCAGGATACACCCAAAAAGAAAAAAAAAAAGATTAATTACCAACAAATTCCATGGACCAACAAGGCCAAATATCTAGAAATTACTTTTGACAGACACTTGATATATAACGAGCACAAAGAACAAACAATAAAAAATGCTAAATGTTTAAGAACAATCCTTTATCCAGGACTCAATAGAAACAGCTTAATCCTCATGGGCAAAGACTTTTGAAATACGAAATCTACATCAGGCCCATCCTACTGTACGCAATAACAGCATGGGGACTATTCTAATCAAATCTAATTGGCATCAAATGGAAGCAGTCCAGAACGTGGCACTAAAAGTTATCACAGTAACGCACAACCTGATAGGTTGTTACACTCTACTACAAACTACAAACATTCTATCACTCCACAAAAAAGCAGTTTGAACAGTCAAAACTTTTTTCTTTACTTCTTTACAAACAACCGTTCGACCTTCGAACACATTCAAAATAAGGAGACTCAACTAGTTGAAGTAATATTAAATAAAACACCAAGACCCTTCAGCAACACTACTCAATAAACAACTGACCAAAACCAGGTACAAACCTTGACAAAAAAAGATAGGCATAGGCCTGAAACTCTAAAAGCTACCAGGCAATCAAACAAAGCAAAGCAAAAATCATCAACATTCATTCTTCAACCAATTTTTCGAAGCTCTACGTGGTTCTGTTGTGGACACTAACAAAAAATCAGGGCTACCAACTTCAAACCCACTTCCGATTATTTGATCGTCGAGGACCCGGGTCGGTCAGCATATACACGGGAACTTATTTGAATTATCCTTTGTATTGCTTTAGACCCCTAGCCATCTCTGTGCACGTATCTCGAAAGGGAACAAAACACGATAATCCTTTTTATTGTAAAAATATAACCATCCTCGGGGCTCGAATCGACCGCTAAATTGAGCTTCTCAAGCGGGACCCATACGAGACCTTCCCTTTTATTTATGAGTTTTTTTGTATATATATATATACTCGTATATAGATAAATCGAAGAACAATATAATACCTAAAGAAACCTTGATTATTCATTTATGATAACGGTGGGCCGACTCAACTCCCACTGCATCATAATATTAAGTAAGTATATGTAATACATATTATATACAACAGTTAGTTAACTGCAAACCTAATACGCACACCACTAAACAAAAATATATCATTTTATTTTTATACAGCGTTATATTTTTTGATTTGGGTGCGTATCATTCTGATGACTATGTTTCACACATCAAAAGGTCAATCAACGTTTGGGAAATACAATGATTAACAGAAAAAAAAGAAAAAAAAATATTTCACTCAGATACTTTGCTAGTATGGCCACATTTAGTTGTGTGCATTAAAAATTAATTTTAAAAAATTTTATAAAGACTTATGATTTTCTCATAAAGTTCTAATATTTTATTTATTTATAATTTTTTTTATTTTACATTTCATGTAATTGTTTTTAAATAAAACTGCACACATTTAAACTAATCAAATTGGAGAATGTGACCAAAAACCAAAAAAATATCAACTCGAGCATTTTCTTAGAGAAATTTTTAATTTTGTCAGGTAAAAATTTTCTTGTGAGTCAGTTGCAAATGATAAGCCATAAGTAGGTACTTACATATAATTTATTTTTTTATGAAATCCTAATTTTATTTAAAAATTACAAGAGCTTAGAACTTTCTAAGTATTGAAATTTCAGAGAATTTCGCAATTGCTATACGTATAAGTAACTATGAAATACATTTTATTTTTTAATATTCATTTATTTATTTATTTTTAATATACATGCCCGAAGGCTATTTTAAAGGAATTATAATTATACATTGTAACAAATTAAAAATGTTTATATTTATTTTTACGTTGCATATCAAAAACTGTAAGTTAATAAAATGTAAGCCCTTCCAAAATAAAAATTGAGTTTTCTCGGAAACGGTTTGGTTACATATTGTTTGATGTTGGTAACAATTAGTTACCAAAATATTACTAAATTTGGAGGTAGGTCCGGATTCGATTGAACATAGTTGGGGGGCAAACTTCACATACGTGACTTTATAATGTACATATTTTATGAATTGTTACACACGACGAAATCGTTTAACAATTCAAGTAAGACTGTACACTTTAGTTACATTTTAAAAAATAGGTATCTACATATTATTTCTAGTTATCTGATAGATTCATTTTCAATATATTCGTGGTCTCGTTGTTCAGTATCGTGTATCGGTGTATAAGTTTTGAACAGTAGATTATAAAAATTTAATATTTAACAAAATTTAATTATTTAATACTAGTATCTTATGTATAAATTAAAATAATCCCCTAGCCGTATTCTATATATATATAGGTATAAAAAAATGATACACCTAAAAATCCATTTTATCAATTACCGTAAATTGGGGTGACTTTGATAAATGTTGTAGATTTTTTATTGTTTTTTTACGCATAGTTACTTATGTTACATATTTTAAAATGATGTTGTTACCTCAAGTAGTGATGGGCAAATACCCGGTAAATATAATTTCAGGTAAATACCGGTATTTACCCAATAAATTGGAAAAATTTATTTTTAATGCTAAAACCAACCCATGGATATCACAATACTCTTTTATGATTGCTTCTTGACTTTTTCATGTTTTTCCAAGACTGATGATTAGAGTACATAAATTATATTTATGAAGTTTTTGTTAATTTTATTCACTTTGAAACCAATACCATTTTTAATAGGGAAACAAATAAATCTAAGAATTTAAAAACTAACCAAAACGCATCAAATTTTAAAATGAAATTTATTTAATAAAAATTATTATGTTTGACAAAAAAAAAAAAAATATTTACCCAAATTGTAGGGTATGTAAATACTATAGTGCGTAAATACCCGGTAAATACCCAAAATATTTACCTACCCGTCATGTATTTATCAATGGTATTTAAGTTATCCTCAAGTTATCTTTTATCAAAATTTCTAATTTTTTTTTTTTCCAATAATTAGTTTTTTTTTATTGTATTTTCAAAGTACTTATCAAAGTCGTACGGCATTTGGGGTGACATTGATAATCCCATTTGTTTTCATGGTAATGGTAATGGTAATGGTATGAAACCTATCAATCTCGCTCCATTTTAAATTTGATCAACTAATTTTTGAGATATAACATAAAACGTAATGTGGGGTTGCGTTGACATAGTAATAAAAATTATAATATTAAGTATTGAGTATTGAGTGATTTTAAACTCAATATAGTACACTAACTTTAATACGACTTTACTCAATTTTTTTTTTTTTTTATCTTTATTAACAGTTAATACCTAATGATTAATAGATTTTTTATTTTGGAAATAATATAAAATTTGAAAATTTCAACGTTTAGGGGCTTACCTCAAGGGAGTTGTCTAAGCCTTCTACTTTTCAATGTTTAAATATCTCCCATTGTTTGTCTTTAGTTTAACCGAATTTCAAAGTTCTTTTGTATGCTGATGACATTGTTTTTTTCTCTTCAGACAAATATCAAGATAGATCCGTCAATATTTTAAATAACACTTTAAAAATGCTCTCTTCTCAACTTTCTTCTTAATTCTTCACAACAGCTCCCAAGAAAAGCAACTTTATGATATTTACCCGTAAACGAATTTCTATTTATCCACATTTAGTTATAGATAACAATATCATTCAACCATCTTCTTCTATCACCTACCTAGGTTTAAAGCTCAATCCCAAACTTAGATGGATTCATTTTCAATATCTTAAGGGTATACTTTCTCGTTGGTCCAACATTCTTCGTGCTACAGCGGGATCTAGTTGGGGCTCACATCCTTCATGTCTTTTAAAAATCTTTAATGCTGTTATCAGAGTTAAATCAGACTACGGTTCTTTTCTTTTTGCTTCAGCCTCCATTTCACACAGGAAAAATATACTTAATTCTATCTACTTGTCTTCACACCATCATCGGCACCCTTCACTCCTCTCCTTTTGCTTGACTAGAGGTAGAATGTGTCTGTCCTTCGATTGAATTGAGAAGCCACCGCCTTGCTGGTAAATTTTTACTTAAATGTCTATCTTCATCCAAAATTTATATTTTTCAATTGTTCGCTTCCATCAAATTGTTGTGGTTCTATGTGTCTAAAACGCTCCCTACCCTTACTTCTGTCGTCTATTCATTCCATAGTTTTTCTCCGATCATCTACAGTACTAGCCTGCGGTTACAATTTTATGACACCCCATATCCTGCACTTTTATTTATACCTGATATCATTGTCGCTCCTAACATTCTTAGTTATTCGTCTTGTGAATTATCGCGTCTCCCTCATACCTTAGTTGAATCTTTATTCAATTAATATATGCTTTCCAACATTCCGAACTCCTTACTAGTTTTCACTGATGGTTCCATATCTACTAGTTCAGCTGGTTTTTCCTTTTATATCCCCACGCTCAATATTTCCTTTTCCAGTAAGATTAACGCTCTTGCTTCTTCCTTCACTACTGAATGTTATGCTACTATCAATGTTTTACAATTTATTTTCCGCCTTGAATTTAATAATTTTTTGATTATCTCTGATTCGCAATTTTGCTTACTTGCTATCTCCTCTGACTCGTTTAATTCTTCTTTAACCTCATTTATTCTTATCATTAAATACTTGGTTTATCATCTTAGCCTTGAGAGTAAAATTGTCAATTTTTTCTGGATTCCCAGCCATGTAGGCTAATGAACGTGCAGACCATCTTACTTCCTCAACTAAACATACCAATCATATTTTCTCCTGTAAAATATTGGCTTCCGATCTCCTCTCTATCCACCGCAAGATCCTTCGAAAAGCTTGGCAAATAAAATTGTCCTCTCTTCCACCTAACTAGAGAGATTGTTCCAACCATCCCTCGGCGTCCATGGTTCAACGAATTAGGGTTATCTAGAAAGATGATCGTCGCTTTTACTCGCCTTCGAATGGGACACAAACTTTTTCCCCGCCATGCCTTTAAGTTTTCTCTAAACTCTTCTTCTCTTTGTACGCGACATCACTTTTTTACCGTCTGCGACTTTAACCATATCATCTTTCAATGTCCTTTCCTCCTTCCCAACCGACTTCTCCTTTTCTCATTCCTATTTTCTTTTGGTTATATCACTCCGAACGCCAACCTTCTTCTTAACTCTCGTTCTAAACCTGTTATCCATTCCATCATAAATTTCATTTATTCCGCTGGCTTCTTAATTTAATTAAATTGTTCTTTTATGTATTTTATTAGTATCGTTGTTATTTTTATTATTATTCACTAATTAATACCTTGTTATTTTCGTTTATGTAATCGCTTGGCTGTAATATGCGAACAAAGGCAAATTAAAAAAAAAATATGAAATAACAAACAACACATCATCATATATATATATTTAATAAAATATATTTATTTTTAAATCTTAACATTCAGTCTTAGGTTTATCTTTTTAATATCACTTTTCAAATATGTACAATGTAATAACAATTCTTTAACAACTGTACCTTTACATAGAAAATAATACAAATATAATATAAAACATAACAAGAATATATTTTAATATATAGGTGGGAACGTATATCTAGGAATAGTTTAATTATTTTCAGTCTTGAAATATTTATAAGGTATAACTTTTACAGCATAACTTTTTCTTCTTTATTGCTAAAAATAGTTTGACCACCTATACCTTTTGTGTGCTTTCAATTGATACCTAATATGTAAGATACCATAAGGTATATTATAGTTTTTGCTAACTGCTAACACAGAAAGTTCTTCATTGCCAATTTTCAATAATGCTTCTTTTACAGAAACATCAGAATAATTGGCATAGGTCCTTGCCCCAAGTTTTTTTATATAGTTACGAGGGACTAAAGAAGCCCAAAATACCGAATGTAATAATAATTTATGAGATTAGTCTACATATTATTATCAATGTCACCCACAGTAGAATTCGCTTTGTTGAGAGTTGAATGTTCACAGAAACAACGAAAAACAAATGTGATTTTATTTCCAGTTAAATATACAAGTATTGAGTATTAAGTATAAATAAATATAATAATGCATTTACGCAGCACACAAAATTTGTTATGATAACGACATAAACATAAACATAACATTGTTTTATTAACCATCAATAATTTAGTATCATATCAATTCACCAAATCATAGAAAAAAAAAAATTTCACTTTAATCAGTGTTGCCATATTCTACTGTTAATAAAATAATCAGGGAAAAATCAGTCACTCCGTATTATCAATGTCACCCCAATTTATAGTATTAATTTTTTGTTTCTAGAAATATTGTTTATTGGATTTAGAAATACTACATCAAGTGACATGATACTAAAATATATGTTATATTTATAATATATATCTTGGAAATCACAGTCGCAAAACGGTTTTCATTTCTGTAGATTTCGCGTCACTTCTTTTTTTTCTTTTTTTTTTTTTAGTGTCACTTTTTGTGATTTCCTTTCTATTTAAAATACAAGTTGAATTTTTAATATACTAACCATACGTCGACATGAATTTGGCGAACATCACAAATGTTTATTCCGACGGAGTATTTTTTATATTATGATTATTATTATAATTCCAAGAACGTCTGAGTTTTATATAGATCTTCTTATTTTTTTCTTATCATACCTCGATCAACTATTTGTAAAACTAGGGAAAAATACATAAAATCGCACGTTTAACACAATGTGACATCAAATCTATGGAACAATTGGATCTTATTAATTAATATTTAAACAAAAAATTTTTGACATTCCTAATGGGTTGTCACTTCGTGTAGCACATGACATTTTTCCAACAGTATTATGTTGTATCTAAAAATAAAAAAAGGAGTTTACATCACTATGATTTACATCTTGATGGCAGTTATTTAAATGTTTTACTTACATTTCGTTTTTAATTTATTTTCACATTTATTATGTTAGTCATGTTACATTGAGGATTGAGTATTTAATCTGATTACGTCTGTTAACAAATTATTATAATATTCTTTTTCATAAAGTCAGTAAGTAAATCACTTTTTTATATGTATATGGTCAAAACGCCCAGTAAGAAAATATAAAAAAAAAAATCTACCAAAAAATATCCTCTTCCGTGACATAATATTTTTGGTATCAACAAAATGTTTTAAAAAGTTTATTTTGAATTACAACGCCATAGAAGAGTAATACATAAATTTGTATTTTTGTTTTTAATCATTTTTTATCCACCTAGTTTTGAATAAACAATTCAACGTCCCTAAGACCTAACTGAGTATTATATTTTCAAATGCAATAAAGACTTTTTTAATCTATGATTTTACAATTTCCAACGATTGAGTAATACCAAAACTATTACTAATAGCATGACTACTAATGGTAACATTAATGATAGTAATAATAATGATACTATCATTAATAATAAAAACAATTATTTATAAACATCAATTTTAATTTTGGACCGTGTTAATTAATATATTATATCTTTTCATACTGCAGATCTAGATTTATTATTACTTTTTTCCAACATATTATTATTGTCTTTTTAATTTTGTAGTAAGTTCGCTACGTTAGTTTCACCAGAATATTTAAATGTAATGTAAACAATTAAACCTTTTAATGTACTGTTAAGTTATCGAACCATAAAAAGGACAGGGTTTGCTTATATCTCTTACTCCAACAAAAACATTAAAGGTTTATAATTAATGTACAATTCTTTCGTTTTTAAAAGGTTTTTAAATGTAAATTTAAATTGAATAAGGTATACTTCAAATACATTTTTAAAAGATTAAAAAATTATAATAAGGCTTAATATTATTTTGAGTAAGTTGAAAATTATTTTTGTTTTTGATATTGGAATTAATATAAAGCTTTCAATCAACATTGAAAAAATGTTGACTCACTGTAAAATTTAATTTTTACATTTGATTATGTGTAGAGAAAATTTTTGGTTGTGTAATAGTTATTATTTTTATTTATCAATAATTTTTAATGTTAAACAAAAGAGTTACTTATTTTATGATCTTATTCTTATACAGTATGTTTTTTTATTTATACATTCCATATTTTCGTATAACCACAACAGTAATAATATTGTTCTTAAAAATCCTGTCATCGTATGGTGACAACAGTATAAATTGCAAATATAATTTACAATATTATTGTATTTGATTAAAAATAAATATCTCGTTAATAATACTTGATTTTTCAACTCAAGGCAACTTTTATTAAAAAAATATAATACGAGTATAATAGCTGATTTGTTAATAATAATATTAATCTACGATGGGAAAATGCGACTTCCCCATTGTCCGTATAAAAAATGTGCATTATTTTTGTTTTATTTTAGTATTTCATCAGTAATTTTGAATTTTTTTTTCCTGAAGTAGTTAATAATATTATAAATTGATAACCTAGTCAAGCCCATAGATATTAAACGATTTTTGTTAACGAATGGTCGAACTTGATCAAAGTCTCTCGTGTAATCATTTTATTTTGGCGATTTTATAAACCTAGGTAGTATCTGTCTTGTTCAACTGATTTTAAAATATGTATATTCACTATTTGCTTTATGCTTGTGCTGTAGACTAAAAGCATGACTGTGCTTAAAAATGGGACAGGATCACTTATCCGGGCTTGCACAGTTGCAAATTTATAAGGAAGTAAGTATACCAGTTGATGATATCATTGAAAGATTTTCTCGTGTGAAAAATTAGAGTTTTATAAAAATGTATATAAACACTTATATTATAGCTTACATTTTATTATATTTATATAAATAAAAATGTCTTCTTTTATGTATTGAAAAGTTACATTTTACATATATATAAGAGCTCAATTTTTTGTGTATATTAATAAAACTTTTGTATCTATGATCTACATTTTTAAGTAATTTTCTATTTAATGAATGACTGAAAATATATTTTCCCCCTTCTTCCATGAGAAAGACCTAGGTACCATTCTGAATATATTTTGCATAATTTTTCTGGTAAATTAAAAAAATCTATTTGCAATAAGTCTTCCAATTTATTAAGAAGTTCATAATTTTGCCTATTTATTGTTTTAAAATATTTCAAGATATTTGCATTATATATATCCATAAGATTTTATTATTTTTATTATTGTTATTTTTTTTTTTATTTTTATTAAAACAGACCCTTGCCAGTAAGCAATAATCATTGTGTAGTGCTCAAAAATTATTTTAATAAACAAAGATCAATATTTAATCATATTTTTTTTAAAAAAATATATGCTTTATTTTATAATATGTAGTTTGTAAAATAATGTTAAAATATAATTTCACCGATAAATATTTTATATTGTATATAATAATAGCTTAACTTTTACTTTAACATTTAATATTTTTTTTTCCATATGTTATGAACGGGTATTCTACTAAATAAGCATTATTTAAACTATTATATGTGTTACAACTAGGGCTTGGAACCTTTATGATTTTTTCGATTTCGGTTTTGGTTCTTAAAAATTACAGAATTAATTTCTGGTTCTGGTACTGGTTAATGCCGGTATTTAAAGGGTTATTTTCTCAAAAATCATACAAAATATATTATAAACATCATACATACTGTCTAAAATTATAAAATCAAATTATAGCAGTCTTATTAGGTTACCTAATAAGTATAATGTTTTGAATTATAAACGTGCAAAACAAATTTTAAAATATATAGTTGATTCGTGTTGTATGAAGTAATATTACTATATAACATATTTTGACAAAATCGAATTATATATTCATACTATTAATTATTATTATTTGTAATACTAATAATAATAAATAATTACTGGGTACTAAATTATAAGACATTATAGGAGCATTATGTAATTTTTCTTGGAACGCGACGGCACGACGATATGGTAATACCTGATATGAGTGGTAGCGGTAAGGAGGGGCCTCTTACGTACTTGCAAATTTCAATGCATAATTTTGTGATCACGAAAAAAAAATGTTTTTTTTTTCACTCAGACAACTATAATTCTAACAATGTATTGCAACGATTACCTCGATTTGCATTTTGACAAATAACTCTAATTTCTCACAAAATATATGAGGGATCAATCCAAACACATTTTTATAATTGTATTTAGTTGAATAATATTATAATAATGTATAAACTGTTATAAATTACACAATATTTGATGATCGAATTATTTGGTTGGATGTTTTAGTATAATATGCAATTTTTAATGATGGGCGGCACGAACTGCCGAATAACAACTATCGAATAATTCAATAGTGTTATGCGAGTTGTTATTTAGATATTATTAGTCAATGATAATAATTTATACATTATACGAGTACATCGTATTTTGATCGTTATCATAATTATTTTATTATTTATCATTCTACAACATTATCAGACGTCTTCGTCTAAAACTATTTATAAATTATGAATTATAAAAAAATAATCATAACGATGGGTTTTACAAACCGACGGTGACGTGCAAATAACATCCAACTATTATTATTTATTAGCTAAGTATAAAAAATAGGAAAAAAACTAGAACCGATAAATACCGAAGAAACACCGAAGAATTATCTTCAGACAAATATCGGTTCCGATACCCGTTTAAGTTCCTAAGAAAATCAAAAAACAATTTCGATAAGGTTACGGTTCCAATATTTTCAAAAGATTCCTGTTAAAATGCCAGTATTTTTAATTTCGGTACCAAGCCCTCGTTACAACAAACAGGAAGTATAACACAAGTAAATTTATTATCATTAATAAGTATTACATTGTAGTATATGAAATTAATAAAACCATATGTGTGATCTAAATCGTATTACCTAGTAAAAAAATGTTTTTATTATTGTTGTAATTGGTAAGTTTAATGTAAAATTATTTAATATAATTAATATTTTAAAGTAAACGCTAAACGTTTCAAATATTCTTCGAATGATTAATATCTAGCCTTTTAAGTTCCCTCCGAGTAATTTAGAACATTTAATAAATGACATCGCTTAAGACTTGATGGACAATGGATGGTTGTATTAATTATAGCAAAAACTTCTGGACTTGTTAGAAAATGAGTCATGTAGAATAAGATTCAACAAATAAATTCATTACTTGGACAACTCATTAATCCGATACTTACACAAACTACTTGTTATTTATTACGAGAAAATTAAATTACCTTAATAATATTTTTTTTAATGTGCTTTGATATATAGATCTCATAAGAATTGTATTCTCTGCGTATTTTATTTCTCGGTGACAAAAATTTCCGAATTAAAACTCAAATACTAGCGCTAATAAAATCGTTTAATATAAATACTAATCATTTCTGTGAATCTGATTATTTGGGTAGGTACTTTAATGTGTGGTTCTAGTAAATTAATTAATTTAATGGTTTAATATTTTCGAAACTCGATTGTTAAAATATTTTATTTTTATTTTATTTTACATAAATTGAATTTATATGGTATATATATATGAAAGCTTGTTTAAAAAAAAAAAAACAAAAAACTTTAACATCGTAGATACGTTACACATATCACAGAAAAAGTCAATTAAATGACTGAAAAGTATATTATTGATTGGTACGTTTTTCAGTAAACTATTAACAGATCTTAATCACTCGCTTTGGTAATATGTCTCCATTTCTATGTGCAAACTGTTTAAACCCTTCTCAAGTTACCTAAGAAAAATTAATGATCATTTACCTGATATACCGTAGCGCTAAGGCGGTAGACAATGATACGTCGAGCACTTTATTTTCTCTACCCTCAATCATGGCCATAAAGCGTTATTTACGATATACGTTCTGAATGTGCGTGTATTCCTCTAAAAGTGTACTGTTATAAATGATTTTCTTATATTATACGATGCCATCTGCGTTGCGAAAACTGTATAGTAACTAACAGCTTGACTGCAAAAAATATATATGTATATTTATTTATTATTTTTTAAATTTTTTTCTTTTAACTTTATTACACACGAGGATAATTAGACAATAGATAGTTTTTGATATTGATTCGGTGTTGACATAATAGTAAAACGATACATTTGAATAACCTTTATTCATCGTACAATCAATTATTATATTATACATCTTTGTTTTTTACATATGTACCAACAACTATCAAAATATTAATCATCTTATATTTTACTTTCAAACCATACAAAAAAATAATGTTATTGAATCGATATAAAATCGTTATAAAAATTGATCTGATTATAGCATCTGCATTGAAATGTTAATGTTTATTTTAATTTAGTTTTGATTAATATAGTCTGAGCTAAAACCAAATTATTAAGATTAATATATGTTATGATCAAATGTATGATATTTTTATAATCTTTATGAAATTTTTAACACACAAAAAACAGATTTTTAACAGATTTTTTTCTATCGATCATGTAAAAGCCAGTATAATATTTCTCTATGAAAAATATTAGTAAAATTTGATAATGTGTATTGTTAGATCAACCATTACCTATAAATCTAATCATTTAATTTTTGTTTTTTTATTTTTATTAAAAAAAGTTTTATGAAGTTACTAGTTTTATGAAATCATTTTATGTATTTAATTAATACATAAAATGATTGATGTAATTAATACATAAAATGATTTCATAAAACTAGATAGTAGACGAACGACCAATAGTTGGTGATTAAAATATAAACAAATTTTAAATCTAATATTCAGAACTCGGTTTTATCAATTTAGGGATTGATAAACCGTGCAAGCAATATTGTTGATTTTAAACTGGTGAATTTTTATTATCATTGTAAATAAACGTTTTCAGTCGTTCTAAAATACTATTCGTATTAATAATACTATCGTTTTTCATGAGTAATTGTTCATGAATGCGAATTTAACTTTGTAATATCTCAACCGATGCGTGATACATGAATATAAATATTTTTTTTTCAATAAAGAAAATGGAATTATTGAATCGGTAATATACTTGTATTTATTTGTATATTTTTTTTACCCACAAATATAATGTAACATTGTGGTGTAAATATATATTTTTTTTTCACTTAAAACTTATGTAAATCTAGTTTGTGACCTAATTCCGAATTTTTACTGTACACATTTTTTCTCTCACGTATACAAACATATTTCCCAATTTCATAATAATTATTATTTGTGTTACGGTTATCTGTATTGTTCATTATCTAAATAAAAATAACTTTAAATATATTTTTTATCTATCTGTTAAAATGAAATGATTATCAGAGACAAATTATCTAGGTTGTTGTTATGATCATATTTGTTTAGCTTTATTTTTAAAAGTAATATTTTTAAATATATACACATTTTGTAAGGCTTAAGATGTATTTAATAATATAAAAATGGTAAATTATAGTTAATTTCATAAAAAAAATATACGTATTAATGTTATACAAATATGATCAAAAATCTATCTAGATAATAGATAAATTTTTATACATTAATCTAGATAATAAGTAAAAGGTTACTATATTTATCTGAATAACAAACTTATAATTTAAATTTTTAGACTTTTGTCTATATCATTTAAAAACTAAATTCGTGAATGGTCATTTTGTTAATAATAATAATATACTATAAGGTATTACAGGACTGACACTACCTTTCACAAGGCCCTGGGCAGAACTTATTTTAACAATTACCATAGTCACCTATAAACAGTAGACCGTAATCAAAGGCGATAATATGTAATCAGACTAGGTGACAGCTGCACGCGATATCCAGTAATGATTAGAGATGTCCCGCTGGAAAAGTTCCCCGTAAATGTTATTTATTTTTTATTTTTTATTTAAAAATACTGGTATTTTTGAGTAGGTATTGCTAATATATCATTACTAATATAACTCAATTTTTACTTAAAAATAGTTCAAAAATACAATATTAAAATATTTGATATTAATTGTATTATATTTTAATTAAAGTCTGAGAAACTATCCAGTTTGACAAGAAGTTAAATAATATTATGTGGATTAATTTTTTTTCTAGTTATTTAATTTGTATGATTGCTAATAACATAAAAATAAAATATTTTTGAACTTCATATAAATATAGAATTTGAGTTTTACTATTTTAAATCGTCATGTGTAGTCAATAAGAAAGATGATTTCATTAAAACAATTATTTCCTGTGTTTTTCTGACATGGGAAATATTCTCGGAAACTTTTGCCGGACATGTTCATGATTTTACTTTCACGAAAAAGTGCCCATTCCTAATAATGACTATTTAAATTTAAATAATTTGATAAAAAAAAACTTTATTTGGTTTCCATACCGTACAGCATGTCATACAAACAGTGCACAGTGCGTACTATTTGTTGTGTCGTTGCATTAATATAAATGCAATGATCAAACGTTAATCAATATAATTACAGTTTATAGTTATGAATTGTAATAACGTGTTTTTTGTATAAAAGGCATAAGTAAACTGAATGTCGTACGAGGCACACACGTCGTGTATGGTAGGACAATCCCCCACCATATATATATAAACATTATTTAATACGTAACAGTAGGCCAGAATATGAAAATAATTGACCAAAACATTCGAGTTTAATGTTAAACATAATTTTGTACGGGCAGACCGATCCTTCACGTGATTTTACGTTAACGTTATTTATTTCGTTTTTAAAATTATATTAATATAATATTTTTCTGTTGTAATGAAAGATTTAAAAAATAATCTTCCTAAATCAAATTATAATATAATATCACTAGGTACTATAAATAAATTTGAACAAAATAAAAAAAATTAATAAATTACATGAAACTTACGCAAAATAAGCCAATATCTTCTTCGAATATTTGAAAATTGCTAAGTCGACTCTCGAAGAAATATTTTCAGAAATTATTGATAGACAAGCAAAAAGTATAAATTAAATTTTTTTCAATTTACCTGAGAGTCTTTCTCAAAACAATAATAGCGATATGCAATTTTATATTCAAGGAAATCAGGTGGTGAGGATGATTTATTTATCAAATACGTTAACAATGTGTTAGTTATTTCAACCAAAAGTCAGAAACTATAAAAAAAACTCAGCAATTTAGAGCTATATTATCAAAACATTCGTGACATTAATAATGGTATTAATGGTATTAATTAATATTACACTTAATATTAATTTTGGAGGTGCCTCAAGGAAAAGAACAAAAAAAGTTTTACGATTTTAAACAATTATGTAAAAAGTAATATTTATATATATAATGGGTTACACAGCTCATATCTTTCATCAGTGCCACAATAAGGATTCTTGGGACCCTGGACACAATTAATTTATGGGGCCCTGAGCAAAAAATTCAGCGATTTTTGTTTTCATTTTCTTTTTCTATTTTTCGTTTTCTTTTAGCAGCTCCGCTTAAATACTGCTTTAACGTTGACATAATTTTTAAAACCAGCAAGATTACTATTTTATATTATTATTATTACTATTTACTAATAATAAAGGCTCGGGATTTAAGACATTTGTATATTTGTCTACAAAATACATATTGAAATTCTGATTCAATACAAATTCGATTCATAGTATGTATATTTCAGATATAAAAATTTTTGTAGCATAATTTTGCATATTTTGTTACTTTTTGTACCAATTTGCATATTTTGGGTTTAAGAACATTTATATGCTTATTTCATGGATTTAACAAAATTTTTTTAAAAAATGTATAGTTTAATAATAAAATATTAGATATATGATAACCAAAATTTTAAGTTTTATATCGTTTGATAAAATAAATAAATTCATCAACGGCTATTATTTGTATTGCTCCGGCTCCCAATGCATTTAAAGGTGGGTATCGACTACGCGTGGCTAACCCTCGAACATTGGCTCACACGGCAGCCGCGACAAATGGATAAAATGGATACCACGTTGCCGCGCGAACCAACTCAAAAGTTGCCGCGCTCAAACATGCCGCGTGGCGAGCCAAATGGCTTCGGTATTTAGGCACGCGGCAAGGGAATTTCAGTTAATTGCTCACGAGCAGTTGGGACGGTTTTGTCGTTCGCAACATCATGGACAATGAAAAGTGTCTTGTTTTAATACGTTTATACGGCGCTAAAGATTTTTTGTGAAATAGTAAATCTCCACATTACCACAATAAAATATTAAGGGAAGATGCGTGGAATGAAATAAGTTCACTAATGAACTTACCTGTCGCTGAATTAAAGAAGAAAATTACCACCCTTCAAGCATCCTACAGAAGAGAAAAATCCAGAGTAGCTAAAAGCCTCATTACTGATTCTGGTAAGTATTGCATATTAATATACTTTAATTTATTTTAGAAAACAATAAACTTTAAAAATATTTACTTACTATAAAAATAGTCATACTACTATAGCTAACAGTCAACAAGTTAATAGTATTTTTAATTTTAACATAATTAATTAAACAACTAATTATAACTATTTACACTTATGAATTATTAATTATACATATTTAGGTACACATCAAGTTAACGTATCAAAATGGTTTGCTTTTGACGACTTTAATTTTATGAAAGATAAAGACGTGCTTAATGAAATATCAGACACAATGCTGGAGCTGGAAGATGTAAGCTAAAATTTTAATATCTGTTCTCTCGGCGAACAGCTGGATCACTTGCCGCGCGAGGCTGCCACGCTCTTTAAAAGTATGGTACCTAAATATGGCTCTTGCGGCAAATGTCTGGTTTGCCGCGGACGAACATGGCACTCCAGGCAGCCTCGCGTAGTCGATACCCACCTTAACAATAACATTATAAACTTTATAGTATCGAGAAAACTCGTAATAGTGACTACCGCCGGCCCGTATTTATTTTTATACAAATTTACCACGGTATTAATATTTTGTAACATGACATAAACAAATCGTATAACCATAGGTGATTCGTAAACAATTATGTTTAACCATTAGGTTATCAGCTTATACACAATATTATTTCTGATTGTTATAATACTGCATACATCTGCATGCAAAACAAAACTTTTTAACTTTCAATGTAAACTCACTACTCTTCGAATTAGAGAAAAAATATATATACACGAAAAAAAAATGTATAGAACAAACTGACCAGTTGTATGATACATTTTTGTTATACATTGAAAATTGAGGAGCCCTTTTGAAAAACTAAAAACATTTCGTTGAACTCCACTCAATCGTTGTCCAGCATGAAACGATGTTAATGAGAGTTAAAAATTTATTTTGCAAAATAATAAAAATCAAATCGATTTGAATGCGGATGAATATAATCTTTTCGACGAGTATAATCATGTGGTTAATGTTATAAATAACAATTTATAAGAATGACAAAGTAAATGTATTCGAGTTGAAGAAAATGGTGTGATATTTATAAAATTTTAAAAAATAAAAATATATTAATCGACAATTTTTGGAAGATTTTAGAATATTTTTTAGCTATATCAGGAACTAATGCAATAATAGAAAGAATATTTTCAATCACAAATATTTCATGAACGAACGAAAAAAAAAGCGTTTTTAACCTTACACCGGTATTATATTATGATTTGTTTATATTATAAGATACACGGGTAGATCGAATAAATCATATGAAAAACCTGTGCATTTTAAACCACCAAAAATGATGAGAAATTGTAAACGAACCGTGACGAATCATAAGTTCTTTTTAATTATTACACAACTTGTACGTCACAACATTACCGCAAATGAACCGATTATTGTTCATAGTACGCGTTGCTTAAATATTTTATGTCATACTAAATTCGTAGTTTTGATTTTTTCTATGACTTAAATTTGTTATTATCAGTATCATATATTGTATCGATCGTTTCGCTGCAGTTCTAATGCGATTTTGAGCGTCTGTCTTATTCGATTATATTCCATTACCGTTTCAACGAGAGAAAAGTCCGTTGGTAATAAAAATTATGTCATAAGATTCGATAATATTAATACTATTTCTGTTTAGTTTCCGAGAATCAAATTAACAAATGACCAAGCTTAGAGTTACAATAAACTTGATCATAAAATAT
Organism: Sipha flava; assembly: GCF_003268045.1. NCBI lineage: Eukaryota > Metazoa > Arthropoda > Insecta > Hemiptera > Aphididae > Sipha > Sipha flava. The sequence continues at coordinate 2,163,454 of NW_020272149.1, forward strand.
TGAATATTTATATAGTCGTAAAAACGTTAACTTAAATTATTAAATAATAATATTATTACGAGCGTCGAACAAGAATAAATTTGAAAATAAAAAAGCGTATGCGTTTGAAATAACAACGGGAAATCACGCGAATATCGATGTTCAGGTCTTATTGGAGTTCAACAGCCGTATTTATAATATTGTAATACAATCTTTCCCAAACTTTTTCGACTCACGGCGCCCTTTTTGATTTAAAGTTTTTTCAGGGTGCCCTTCTCTAAGTCATAGCATGACTAATCATATGGAAAATGTTAGACCCAATAGTATTTCATGACGGCGCGGCGCATTGGGGCGCCGCGACGCACACTTTGGAAAACTATGCTGTGGTACATAAATATGGGAAAACTCCAGATCATTATGAAAAACATGTTTTTGTATATTACGCTAGCAGATTTTTTACCGAGAAGAAATATCGTGCCGTACACGCAGGTGCAGAACTAGGGAGTAAGAGACGGGGATTCATCCCCGGGCGTAATATTTTAGAGGGTATAATTTTTGTAATTATTAACAACTAATTTGATATTATTAACTTGGTTAAAATACTGATATTAGGTTAAAAATCAATAAGTACGATTGTATATTAATTATTGGAAAAAAATGCTCGAGTAAAGTACTTGATTATTGATCTACGACAGGGCATAATTTTAATACTTTTCCCGGGCATAAAAACTTCTAGTTCAACCTCTGCGTGCGTGCCCTAGTGTCATGGTGAAAGTATAGCATAAATATATTTATATGTATAGCGATATTCAGCCACTGTCGAGAATCGTAACGACCGCAATATAAATCCATTTGAAAAACACTTCATTTGCGTGTTTTTTTTCTCTCGTCCTGGTGCTGCCGTTTGTCACATTACACTCTACACCGCACACGCACACGCAGACAAGCGCGCGCGCGCGCACACATACACACATATGCACACACACATACGTGAGCAAACACGCACACACACACACATACACACACACACACACACACATATGCACACACGCATACGCAAGTACGCACGCACACTAGCGTACACGGGTAACAACGCGCGGTCGGTGGTCGCGACGCATCAACCTCATTCTTCGCGGACACTGCCGCCGCGCTCCCTATGGCCCGGCGCGAGACGAACGCGAACAACCGACGGAATTCGTACACCGCCCCGCGGCCACGGGATACATAAATCATGAGCGTTAAGCAGGCGGTGGTGCGCGCTGACGAAAGGTCTTGAGTGAATGGCGAACGGGTACGTGCGCCCGAGACGTACCGCGGATAAGAGACGACGACGGGGAAACGGGACGGACGGGATGGAAACCGTGATGGATTTTTTCTTTTCTATATATTTTTTTTTTCCCCCATGCACACATACACTCGCGTGTCGACCGGCAAATTGCGAAGAAATTATACGCTGGCTAGACGGGGACACGTCCGTCCGACATTTCTAACCCTCCCCCGGAGTAAAATATTTTTACGAGAACAGCCAAAACCATGCGTCCCTCTCTCTCTCTCGCTCTCCTCGCCCGTATTTGTCACAATTTTACCGTCTGCATTTCGCCTCCACCATCCACCTACCGCACCCCGTGTACACTCGGTGCGTGTTGCATTATTTATTCGATCAACCGAACGAAAACCACTTAGACCAGCGAATCGAGTTCAAATATTATTAGCCTTGAAACAATGGCGACTGGCGTGACGATTCGCAGAATTCAATTTTTCTATTTAATTTCTATTCTCACGATTCTCTTTAATTGTGACGCCGACGAACACGTTCATTTGTTTCCGACTCGGACGTGTACCTCGTCTGTCAAGTTAAACTCGACACCGCACTACCCTCCGCTTCAACGATACCTACGCACATGCATCGTCGTAGCCAAATAGCCGCGGTATCCGTCTACTATACCCGCCCGTACGCCGCCACCGCTAGTACCGACGCAAAGTTAACGAACAGTGCGCTGTATTTCGTTTGTTTTGAAATTCGCGTTCGTGTATACGTGCGCGCGCGTACCTACTACACCGCCCGTTTATGTATCGACGTGGATATGTTAATTACCACAAATTTGAATACTAGTTTCCGCGTGGGCGTGTGTTCACGTGTTACGGTCAAAAGTTTACGTCTCCGAGTCCTGGAGGCTCTCTTGTTTTGGTCGTGGCCGTAACACGACAAGTTATTATAGCGCGTACGTCGCGGCAACCATTTACACGGTGTTTCGTTTCGTGGATATGTACAACCGTACCGTTCGCGGAACCGTATAAGAGCCTCGAGGAACTCACCGAACGATGACACGTTATACGTGTAGTATCCAAGGAGATTATGTTTTTCTCGTAACTTAACCTTGTTGACGACACTAAATTAATGGAAATAGATATTGGTGCGTTAAGTATTTCACCGAAATATTAAGTTTAAGGCTATTATTCAACGCGCCTGTACACATCGTAATATATTACGTTTTTACGGAAACCAATGGCTATACGTACATACGTACACCGATAATGTTGAACGCATAACAATATCACGGAGCTCGTCACTATATATAGATACTTGTATTAGTCCGGAACGTTGGTCATGGTATGCGTGTTACTAAAGTCCGTAGTCAGAACGTGTAAAATAAAATAAATCGTCAAACAGAACACCTTATCAAGTTATTAAAGCTTAGTACATGATATGGTTCGGGTCCACTACCCACACGAACTCGTCAAACGCATACATTTTTATATATAAAATGGTCGGTACTGGGTAAAGACGTTCAAAGTTTTTATACACCACAATACAATATCTAAAACTTTAGATACTTGTACGACGGTAGCGTGTGTACGTGATGGACCGCGGAGAAACCGATTTTTAAAGACAAGTCTAAACTTCAACGCAACTCCAAAGCAAATGGTGTAATAAATAACTACAGAAACGCGTGCATCAACATTATTAACTACAACTGTTTCCGTGGAGGTAAGACTTAAAGGTTTTTATCAAACGTTAACATATTTAACCATTTTATATAGATACGTCATTTTCTTTCAACTTTGTAAGTTCATTGATAAATTTGATACAGTATAACCTGTATGAATGTTCATTTTTTATGGTTCGTATTTAAATTACTCGTATAAGATCGATAATAAACTATTATATCGTGAATTTTATATTATTACTTTATATCATCTTCGTGTATTTATAGAATAATAATTCTGCTATTGATTTCACTACAAAGAATCAAGACCATATTAAAGTCCTACACTTTGATATTATACAATTTTAATTTTAAATTAATAGGCCATTCTAGAAATAATTTTTCCTTTGCACTAAAATGGAAATATATAATTTAATATTATATAAACATATTTACGAGCTATTAAAAAAAAAAAAAACATTCGTTTAAACATAATTGAAAGTTTTCTATTCATTCAACAGTTCATCGGTAAAAATTACATTTTTTTTATTGATTATTATTGATTTAATCACTTCAACTAAAATATATTTACACAGTAAATATTTAGTGAATGTCATCGAGTTGATAGAAAATATAATTTACGATAAAATTTAGATATTTAAGGTATTCCATAAATTAATCTTTGTAATGGCATTGCAAATCGCATTTTGTAGGTTCCACCAAAATTATGTCATAGAAATATTATGTTACCATAAAGTGGTAATTTAAGGAATGTGATGGTGAGGATAATATATTGCTAAAACGTTATTTCAAATTGTAAATACAATAATAACTTATAGTAATATTATCCAACTATATAGATAGTTAAATAAAAATTATTCTATTATTATCTACCAATTAAATAAAATATAACAAAAAAAATGAACAGTTCCCGTTTGGAGTGTTATTGTATGTACAAATATAGACGACCGGTATCAATTTTGAACATTATTTTAACCAGGGACTGGAACTGTATCGAAAAGAACCGGTTTTGGGACTGGAACCTTTTGAACATTGGAAACCGGAAAACCTAAGCTAAACCCCAATTTAAATTAAATTTGAAAACCAAAATCTGGCTGGAACCCAAATCAGAATTTATTTGAAAACAGGAACCTCATCGGAATCAATACTGTTTTATAAAGGTGTCTTACGGTTATATAATTTTCACATATTTTATATATATATATAATTTATAATTTTATTAATTTTATTTATACATGTCATTGATTGGCAATACGAACTAATCAAATACATAGATCTATTATTAATATTATTATTATTATTATTAGAATTTATAAGATTCAAAACTAATCATTTAAGTACCTACAGAATTAAAATGTCTGAGTGTAAAATATTTCTGCGTATCAACTGATAATAATGTAATAAAAATTGAAACAAAAATAAAATATACTTGCCACAATAATAAGAAATTCTAAAAATATGTTTATAAATAAATAGATATTTTATGATCATGGTATATTTTCGGAAGAGGTGGGGGGGTGTTCCCGGAATTCGACCCCTAGATGGAAAAAGGTTGAAAAGCCATAAATGATTTGCTACGAAGTTACAGTAAAAGAGAACAATAATTTATATCACGTAGTTGTAAATAACTCTTCGTTTGTATTTATAATGAATCATTAATGATAATAGAATAATATGTATATTACGAGTACATACATATATATACTTATATATTTTTTCATAATATTATAAAATCATTTATTTTTATAGAAAAATGTAAGCTCCCCTTTCCCTGTAAAAATTTGAAAATATACCACTGGTTATGATTGTGACTTGACACATTTCTGATCATGTAGGTTATTGTTAAAATGAAGACACTATTCATACGCCAAGCGTTAACTTGCCGTGAATTTTAAATCCCGTGTTAACTCATTAATTTTTGAATATCAATCAGTTTTGTGATCATATTTGTAACACGCAACATATTCCCATTCAATTTCACACCACTTGTTTTAAACAATTTTGGAAAACGTGTAACATGTGATGAACAACAAAACTAATTACGACTTTCGTTATTTGTCATCTCCACTGATTTAAGTACATTAAAATATAATTACATAAATTAATTATAAAATTAAGTAATATTAATGTATAAACATATATATTTTATTTGCTTATTTTATATTTTATTCTTTCTCCCAAATTTGTGAATTTTAAAATGTCTTCAAACAACGGAGAAAATTTGATTGAAAATGTACGTGCTCATAAATCTTTATCTGATGTTTTTTTTCGGACCATATAGACCAGTGCTTCTCAATCTTTTTTAAACTGCCGCCCCCCTAAGAAACAAAATTTTTTTCAATGCCACCACCTTCAATTCATTAATATAAAAATAAAAATAGTATACATGAAATTTTTATAATTGAATAATAAATAATATAGATATAAATGTAAATATAGTACAAATAAAATGTAAAATTTATGTTTAAATATAATTTAAAAGGATAATTTAAATGTTTTGAAATGTATTGATCAGTGAAATGCTTGGTGATTCAAAGCCAATTTTTTTACGTTTTATTCAAAATTTATGAGATGAAGCCGTAAGTCTCCTCTTTTGACGATATCTAGTCGATTTTTTTTTTCGTTATTAGATAATAACGTACTGCTTCTGATATATGTAGTTAATATTTCATAATCACAAATTTATTTTAGAAATCGATAAACGGAAAACAATTACAGATAAATCTTGGTACGTTGCTTTGAACGGAAAAAAAGTTCACTCCCTCCTAATCGCCTAAGACGAGCTCACCGCCCCCCAATCACCCTACACGATCTCACCGCCCCTCGGTACTCTTTCACCACCCACCGGGGAGCGATATCGCTCCCGGTGAGAAGCACTGATATAGACTAAAACGTTCGGAAAGCATACATTTTACATATCTTATTGCGCGTCTTATCCCTCACGTAGTATATAATGTGCACAGTATCATATAACACGTATTATCACGTCGTGGCGCGTGAAGATATGTTAATACGTGACGTGTGAATAGTGTACCTTTATCGTCTACAGTGTCTAGTAGCTATTACCTATTATGGGTCGTCCTAACTCTTCAAAATACATCAATATTATAAATATTAAAAAAATTAATATTTAACTATACATTTTTTTATAATTATTATTCTATTGATTTTATGAATGAGTCATTAATAAAATATTTATATCTGTTTGCTCTATTATATACTATTATTAAATATTCTAAAATGTTTTAATACTCACTTATCACATATTATTTTAAGGTAAAGCACATATTTATAATTAATGTACATCCATGAGATAAAGTGATTATCAGGGTTCGGGACTTATAGCATTTGCAAACTTTTTTATTTATAATAAAATGTAGCAGAGTGTGAAATAAATTAATTTCTCAATGATGTGATACCAAATTTTTTTTTTTTTTTAAATAAACAATCTATACAATTTATGCACAATAGGCGTATATGATAAGAGTATAATAATAACATAATAGGTGTTATTTAAGCAACTACCCATTAGTGACTCTAAGCTAATTGATTAATTATTTTAATTAATTTTTGTTATAATTACATTAATTTTTTTTTTTTTTGACAGACGTTAGATATTAAAGTTTTATAATAAGTCACAGCACCACTTCCTTTTTAGTCTACGGTTAGAATTTCCTAGTAATGTAAGGATAGAAAGATCATTTATGAGAGGGTTAGGGTGTGAATGGAATCGTTTGTGGAAACAAGTGTAAAAAATACATGATTCTTCTTCTATTGATTTAATATGGAGATCGTTGTGCAGAGTTTGGTTCGAGATATGTGGTGGTGCATTTGATAAATGTTTGAAAGATATATTTCGGAATGTTTGGATTCGATAATTGTTAGATTTTCTTGCCACCCCCCAAAGTTGAAATCCATACGTCCAGATAGGTTTAAGAAAAGATTTATAGAATAGTAGTTTGGTATTTAGAGTGGAGTACTTATTTTTAGTTATAAGAAGTCTAAGCATACGCAAACGATTATTTAAGGTTAGCCTTTTGGTCTGTAGGTGTTTATTCCATGTTAATCTCTTGTCAAGAATTAATCCTAAGTACTTGACTGTGTCGGAAGTGGGAATTGGTACAGGAGATTAAGATGCAATTGCAAATTTAATGAGGCAATTAAGGGATTTTCGTTTATGGATAAAATAACTTTGTCGTTATCGTAATCGGCTACGATGGTTTGTTACATGGAAGGTTGATCAGCTACGTATATGTTAAAGAAGAAGGAGGAGGGTATGCTGCCTTGTGGTACACCCGCTTTAATTGGTGCAATACCTGATGTTGATGAATTAAATTGTATTTGAAAGTGTCTATCAGTTAAGTATGATTTAATCAATAGGAATAAGGCAGAGAGGAGAAATTTTTTGTTTGAATTGCAAACCTTCGTGCCAGACACGGTCGAAGGCTTGTGATGCATCTATGAAAACGCAAGAGCAATACAATTTTTTTTTTTTCCAGAGATGTAGAGATAGCATTAATAACTCGGTGAACTTGATGTATCATGCTGTAAGAGTTGCGGAACTCAAATTGAGTATTTGGGAGTATGTTGTTGGATGTAATATGCGGTAATAAGCGTTTTAAGATAAGCCTTTCCAAAATTTTTGAGAGGAAGGGCAAGAGGCTAATAGGTCTTAATGAAGTAGAAGATTTGAAAGGTTTGTTAGGCTTAGAGAAAAGAATTATCTTTGAGAATTTCCATAAGATTGGAAAATAAGACAATCTGAGAACAGCGTTAAATACATAAGTTATAAGAACTATGGCTTTTTTGGGGAGGCATCTCGCCACTTCGGCCGTAACGAGATCAAAGCCAGGAATTTTCTTAGTGAATATTTTTGTATTGTTTGTTTAATTTCATTAGGGGTAAAGAATTTTTCTGGAGGACTAATAGGAAAAGGAATGTTTAGAAAAGTAGTAACCTCATTAATCTGCTGGGGTATGAATATGTCATGATGCGGTTGAAACGTTTCATGTAGATGAGTTTTGAATAATTCAGCTTTATCGAAGTCTGAAAAGGCATATGAATTATCAGATTTAATTAATGGGATTGAGGGAGTTTTATATTGAAGTATTTTTTTTGTTTGTTTGTTTGTTGCGCCCTATTACTTTATCTGTTCTTTTAAAAAAATAAAGAAAATAGGCTTTTCGATAATTATTTTTAATATATTTTCTCCAACATCGTACATCATATGAACATTAACATCTGGATTAGATATAATGCCAGTACAAATGTTCATCAGATATAATAACTCAGGCCGAAAAGGAGAAACTACTGACAATTTTTCGAAAACTTTGTGATAACCATTGTGGTCTCTAGTTATTTATGATTCTGCAAAATCTTTATCTTGATCACTTGTTGTAAATGACACATTACTAAAGTCTTGTATCATTAAATTATAATTAAAACATATTGACATAGAAAATAACTATGTAGCTCTCTGAACTTCCGAAAATCCAATCTCTCGAGTTAATCCGCTTCTGGTTTTAAGAAATCGCATTAAAACCTGTTCTATTACAAGATCAGCACCAAGCAAAGTCCAATTTCGATCACTTCTTCTAACAACATGAAATCCGTTTTTAAACACATTATAAACTTTTGGATTTTTAACGGGTAATTCAAGCATATTTTGTAAGTACAGATATGCTGTTTTCAAGTAATTATGATGTCCCGATGCAGCGAAAATTGGAAAACACTCTTTTATTGCTTCTAAATGCAAGTCTCATAAACTTATTATATCTGCTCTAATGAGATTACGCATTGTATCAACATTTGTTGGTATTCAAACCATAATTTACTAAGTTATAAAATAGTAATTTTTCTTTTTCTTTGCATAAAGTATCAACAACATAATCTAAAGTTTTAGAATATTCTATATCCTTTAAAGTTTTGTCGCCCAAAATCACATTATTGTATAAATCACTCATCTTTTGGTAAATAATATTTTCACTACCATTTTCATTAGGTACATTTAAGTATATAAGAAGCTGATTGGGTATTTAGGGTAACATCTACAATTAAATAAGCACGAATAACTCTATATACTGCTATCCCAAACATTATATGGAAAACAGCATTCGAACCATAAATTTTCTATAATATTTCTGTTAACTCTGATCCATTTATTAAAGTACCAATAGATCCCAAGAAGTTCATAAGTGTATGAAATGATTCTAACATAAGAGCTATATGTCGAAGGTCAGTCTTTTCATTGATAATTTGCGATGGTTTTCAAAATAATGGCTGATCAAAAGTTATAATACAAGGAACATTTTGATCATTTTGATTGATATATTGATCATAATACTAGGTGACAGATCAATAATAGGTAAAAATCTAATTGATGATTTTCTATTATGGACCTTATTTATTTTATTATAAGTAAACTGCATCATTTCTGACCAATTTTTACCCAATTTTCCTAGAAATAACCAAAACATTTTTCAAAGTAAATCAGTATAGTTGATTGATCTATTTTGTATTAGTAGTTCATGAAATTTTACATTCTTTAATAGATCTTCAACAAATGTGTAATCATATATTTCTATATTTTAAACAGTCTTAATATCTTTATCTGTAATTTGCTTTCTATAAATAACTTGTTCGAAATTTATTTCTGGAGTAATAGCTGCGATCATACCCTTTCCATGAAAACTATTTTGGCCATTCAATGTAGCAATATTGTGATAAAAGATATCTGCTGCGAAAATCATTGCAGTATTTTTTTCCATTTCAATAGAGTTACGTCCACATTGTACTGCAGCATTTTTCTCAAACTTTAAAACTTCATTATAAGAGGAACAATAACCATGATTATGAAGTACATCAATTAAAATCTTAACTGAAATGAGCAGTGCATTTTAACACCGAGTCCTATTTGAAATGGACAAAGTATTGCTCTTAGTTAGATAGCTTGCATGATACTTTGCCCAATTGCACTTATTTTACATGATACACTTTTTCCAACGAAAAGTGTGGAACAAAATAATTTCAAACTATTAAGAAGGTACTTAAATTAATTTTCAGATATCAAATCATATACTGTTGGATAAAAATCTGTGTTTTTTATTTCTATGCATTTTACATCACTCATAATAAATTTTACGGCTGCTTCGATAATACAAATTTTTTTGCAATTCTAGGTCACAATCTTTGGGTTTTTCATAATACTTTCTGAGGATATTATAAGCAGTGTCTCGTAAAGTTACTATATCTAATGATCCACATTTTCCTGATATAATAATAAGTTCACCATAATGTTCTTCAAGCTTTCTCTTAATGTGACGCCGATTATATGGAAGATATTTACTGCCTTGAAGATATTCTTCCATTTTTAATATTAAATAATTAATGCAGAATGGTTCTTCATCATTTACTTCAAAATAGACACATGTTTTTAAAAAAGCTCCATACTGAACTTCATTTGTGGGACGTCCTTTTTGTTTCTTTTATTTATTTAAAATAAATCTAATTATTTTCGTCAGTTTGACGCGGTCCCGCTGTGGTGCAGGTACAATAAGTACACCACTATCGCGGAGCCGCGCCCGCTCTCTACCCAGCCTGAACCCGGGTAACGACAACACCGTTTCCGATATTACCCACCTACCTCGGAAAACCGGGCAGAGGTGGGAAAAGTTATCGCAACTGGTGGCAACGTACTGACCAGTCGCCTCAAGTAAATAACCTTTTGCTCGTGACCGTCGTTGAAGCACATTGTCTTCGTACGTTTTTTGTTTGTTTTTTCACTACCGTCACCAAAAGACTATCAACGCCATTCACCACATTATTATACAAACCTTTAAACAAATACAATTAGATCGTCGTATCTTTTTTTTGGTTTGTTTAATCCACCAACTCAACTGTGACCGGCCACCTCACCGAGGGAAAACCTACTTTAGGACGACTTGAGGCCGTGTCAATTGGCTCCCCGAAAGGAATCACCCCGAGTTGAAGAAAAAAGGTAAGAGTTTTTTTTTTCTCACTGTCACTACCTTGGATTTGCTATTATTTTACAAAATATATAGATATTCCTGGTGTGTTAAATCATTTGGTGAAGCGCAATACATATTTTTGTCTCTAACGAGTAAGGAAATACGCGCGACCCGAAATAGCAGTGAGATAGCGGTCAGGGTATTGTAGTTCTCTAACGTTCTAACACTCACCACCGTAACTCTACCTCTCGGTATCGGCCCGCCGATAATAGATCGACACACACGAACCGCGACCTTGTAGCTCTACACGCACAACGCAGATTATCGTTGTCGCCATTGCTCGTGTTACGTGATTTTCGTAAACTATCATACGGCGCGGTAATATCTATTATTATTTTCGACAGTGTATCAGCGGGCTACACTATCAAAACAACAATAGCTGCGTGATAAAAAGTTTGTTTTTTTTTATTTTGATTGTTGTTTTCAACTATTCGATCTTTTTTTTTTCAAAAGTCTTGTTAGTGACGTGTTAGCTACTTCTACCTCTACGCATACTACAATCGATTGTTTATTAAATCGAATAGTTGTAATTAGAATTGTTTATAATTATTTTTTACACTATGTCGATCAAAAACATTGATCAACTAACGTTGCGTTACGAGTGCTAAGTTAGACAAATACCGTCATCCGGGTCCAAGGCAGACCTCGAAACAAGACTTGCCGAACAATTGCGTTCAACCGGTGCCGACCCATCGAGGGTACTTTTCGCGACCGTTTCCGATGACGACCATATACGGGGCGACATGACGACGAGATTAGTCATTGCGCCGTCTACGAACGCCAGTTTGTTAGGTGGCGACTTTGTACATAATCGTTTACAGTCGACATCAAACCCACTCGACACCTCAACGCAGAACAATATTTTTTCGTCCGCAGCGGCGCGATTTTTACCGCTACGTGAATCAATAGGTCGGGACGCCGAACGGGCCGCATTCGAATCACACATAGCGACGTTGGAAGCGAGTTTGACACGACTTCTTAACGACCAACTTCAAAACTCGCAGGGAGACGAACTTGATGTATCCACCCAACACCATGCGCAAAGCGAACCGATACGCCCTCCGGTAGACACAAATGATTCGCCGTACGCATATCTAAATCAACGAAATATTCCGCCCGTTTTCCGCAGCGACAACAACGTATCCGCACAACCGGGTGACGACCGCTTCGACGTCGCGACGAGTACGTCGTATTACATGCGCAACTTTACCGGCGGTCATACGGTTTTGAATAATAATTCGCAGAATATTTCTTCGTTTGCAGCGCGATCACAGAACCGGTCCGTATTAATACCGTATGAGGACTTGCGCGCCGCAAAAGCTTTACTACCTGAATTTTCCGGAACAAGGGCCGAAGACCCCGTACGTTTTATTGGTAATTCGGAATCCGTCCTATCGCAAGCGTATATACACATTTCCGGCTGGTGTCGAGCTATTGAACTGCAACTAATGGGTACGGCCGCGACTTGGTGGAAATCCATCAAGATCCTGGAGCTATCCTGGGAAGAATTCCTAGTCGAATTTTTAACAAATTTCGACAATGACGAAATTCAACTTCGGTTGCGCGCTGATATACTGTCGACAGTCCGCGACTGAATCACAAACGGGATTTATATTAAAAAAATTCAACTCACGCGCCGAGTAAATACTGGCTAATCCGAATCGGATTTAGTTATTTATATTACTGGATTAACGCGCGAAGAATTCCGTACGCATTTGCGACTGAGACAGCCGTCTACTTTCGCCGAGCTTCGACGCATCGCGAGTATTCTAGATCCTGTCGTATGCACACCACACCCAACCCCGCGACGTGATAACAATCAACCCGAGCGAAGGAGGTGGCAAGGCCGTGGCATTGGCCAACCCGTTTCCCAACCACGCGTGAATGCCCCGAATAGGAACGTGCAGGTGTCACAACCGCGCGCGAACTTGTCGCGGAGACGTCCGCCGGGGCCGTGTAGGACCTGCGGCGAACTGCACTGGCACAGCGAGTGCCCGCACAAGCCGACCACGTCGGGAAACGGAACTAGTCCACCCTATTGACTCCGATCAACCCAACCACACCACATTCGGTATTAAGGGTGGTAAAAATTCCGGCGATTTTTGCACAATTTTTCCCTCCAGGTCATCCGCGAACACGATGTTCAATGCGCATACCAACATACTTGGTGGCGTCCACATTCAGACCCCAACCTGCACCGCAACATCCCCCTCACACACGTTACATTCCCCAATCAATTCAACCACCCCAAAGGTGGCAACATACGGTGTAGGGACAAAAGCAACTGATTCACGGACGTTTACCAACACTAGTAATGGAGGAGCGCAACAACACATGTCGCACAATCCCACGCTAGGCACACCTGTAGAAGATTGGCTAGCGAGCACAAAGGCAACCGAAACGGATGTTTTATTTATGGCAATTCAACCGGCATACCATACATCCTCGTGCGCGGTTAAGAACCAGTTGTCCCGCTCTGCTCAGCCATCTAAGTCTAATATCACCACACGAACACGCCCGGACACAATTCCGACCCCCGCGGTCGAACTCGAATTTCCGTCAGGCTTCGTAACGGCACTTTTAGACTCACAGGCACAACAATCGTATGCAAATCCGAGCATTGCCAATAAATTCGGCACACACACACACGGACTAAAAGCATCTGTTCGAATGACAAACGGCCACATAGTTTCAACTAATGGCTCAGCTGTATTCGAAACTAGGATAGGTACTTTGGATATAAAATTCGAAGCGACCATCTTAAACAATCTTTACTGCGACGTATTACTAGGACACGACTTTCTCGTCAATTACGAAGTCTCTTGGGATTACGCCACATGTACAATTCACATGGGTTCTCAGATTAGGACGTCGACATGCTGGAAGGGCCAACAACAGTGCGACACCCGATTTAAGTCAAATAGATATTGGGGGCGACCAACAATTTCGCACGAGACTTATTGCAGTATTAAATAAATATTCAGTAGTATTCAGCGATAAGGTAGGCCGCACCAAACTAATTGAACATGAAATTCTGTTAAAGAACCTCACACCAATCGCGCTCAAACCATATCCATATCCGTTGCACAAACAAACAGCAATCGACGATATGATACGCGATATGGAAATACAAAGCCTGGTAGAGCCAAGTACCTCACCGTCGTCCGACAAAGTCAGCACCGACTCCACACCGCTGAGCATGGAGGAAGTGGCGGACATGCTGCGGCGAACCATAGTATGCGGTCATATCATATGTACGCATACATAGATTGTCGTTTGCCATTGGATATGAGTCGAGTAAAAATGTAGTATTTCGCCGGGTACCGAGTAAGAGCCGAGTCTTAAATATGATATCGAGTACCCGGCCATCGAGTAATTGCCGGGTACCCGGAACATTCTACTATGAAGCAATCTCATTATATTTATGGAATCAGAAAGTTCCTAGATAATAATTCTTATTGTACTTAATTTATTGAGTATAAACTTAGAAATAAAATAAAAGTTTTTTAATATAAAATAATTCAATTTTTTTTTATCCGTCAAAAATTGACATGATGTATAATAAAAATGTATTTTAATATATTAGAAATATATTAATAATATTATATAATTTTGATTAAGTTGAAAGTTGAAAGAACGTGCTACATGCAGACCACATAATATTTAAAAGAAATTATAATGCATTTTTGGTTTTTACTTGATACTGTAAAATTTACGAAATGTTACATAGCACGTTAATCTGACCAAAATATTTTACTATTAATATTATTATAATATTTAAAACTATTATTTTCTAGCTCAAGTACGTGTATATGAATATCTAAATACTTAACTTTAAATATTAATATTTAATTTAATATAACAATAAGCATCAATTATTATTTACCGGTCAATCTTTTTCGACAATTAATATGCACAGTAGACCCACAGTTGCTACAATATTACGTCCACGACTTTTACTGACTTTATTAATTCCACCCATTCCTTTTTACGTCAAATTTATTAAAGAATAATCTTTGTTTTCAAGTACTTTATGACATATAATGCACTCGTCTTGAAGTGTAGTCTTTATAAAAATATCTACGAATAATTATTATAATTATAAACGTAAATTACATTTGTGCTTTTTAAATTTATTTTATGATCGTTTTTGCAACCAAGCCATACCAAAAAGTTTATTAATTTTTAATTGTTATAAATGCGTAAAATATTTGTTATACATACTTACGTAATGATAAATATAAATAAATATATATAAATATCGAATTATTGTTGTATTAATATATGTTGGACTGCGTCTGCTAGAATAATAACTTTTAATATCGTACATTTGTACATTTTACGCTCGTCAAAAATGATTAGTTAAGAAACATAATATCTAATATTTATTTTTAAAAATAACAATTTGGAATAACTGAATTGATTGAATTGTGCGCTTATTTGTGGTTCTAATAAAAATTACGCTGAACCAATCAATATTGGAAATTAAAATATTGCTTACAATGATACCACTATATAGACTAGTAAATATGGACAAAAATAAATTTAATAGTCAAATATATAAAATAAGTACTAAAATCAAAAATATAATATTTTATTTAATTAAAAATATACTTATTAGTAATAATAAAATTAATTTTAAAAAGTTTTTAAACATATTACCCCTTATTTATATTTTAGTAGGCAATTTCAATTATTTTATGTGGTTGGATTTTTTTCGGACATTTCTGAAATTCGAAAACCCTTGAATTGATTGTATTGCAATTTTTTCCAAGTTTAACTATATTTTTAATTAGATTGACCAGTCTATATTTACCGTATCGCAACATAATATTAGATATTTATATAATATAATGTATTTATAAAACGTTCTGTGAAACTAAAGGTGTTCCTGGTTCGGACGGCTACCAGCCGTTAAGCCGATAATAGTTGCTCAATAATTTCGATAATTTGTTCAATTCGCAACGTTTATCCATCGACGTGTATTCTCCTGCTTGATTGTAATCGTGTAAATTATTTCGTTAATATAATATTATACTCAAAATGGGGAAAGCAAAACAATTCACTAGTGCGCATTTGAGAAACTATATATCTGAATTTGGATCTGAAATGTCATCTATTGATAGGTTTATATTATTTTGCAAAGTTTGTTAATAAAAGATTAATTTCGAAAAAAAGTTTAACGTAAGTCAACACATTCGAACTGAAAAACACGTTAAAAATGCCTAACGTTAAAAAGATGAAGTTCAAAGAAAATCGCAACAACTATTAACCCAATCAACCCACCAAATAAGATTTTAATAAGGATTTTTGTGAAGCAAAAATGTAGACGTGAACATACCGTTTATTAAACTTTTAAATGCTACATTTCGTTCATTTTTAGAAAAATATACGGTTAAAAAAATTTTAACCGTATATCTTATTTTTTATTTTATTTATTTATTTTTTATTTTTATATATTAAATATTCCATTTGGAGCTACCTTACAAAAAGGATATATTGACGACATTTATCATACAACTAAGCAATGAATAAAATGAGAATTGATATTGGAAACAATTAAATTTGGGTGCATTTGATGAAGCATGTGATGTACAAGGAACATGTGTGCCAAATGTTATTGTTGGAATTCTTAAGCCAGATTGTGTTGGTCATTTATTTCTACTGCACTCAAAAGAGTTAAAATAACAAATCATAATACTATTTGTAAGCAATGACCATTTTATGGTATGGAGATATTATGTACAACAACGTCTTACTATTCTTATCTGACGCAGCTAATGGTCAAAGCCGGTTCAGTTCCATGGGCGTAACTAGAGCCTAAATATTGGAGATGTAGAAATTTCTGAAAATAAAATAAAATTATATTTAACTGTAATTACTACAGATTATATACTCGTAGATCTGAACAAAATAAAAAAAAACCAGGAGTGCTACATTTGAACTCAGGGGTGCTAAAAACCCTATTACGTCCCCCTAGTTGCGCCTATGGTGTACATACAAAGATTGTAATTTCATCGTCCGTCTACAGCCTTTTTTGTAAAACCATGTTTTCAATCAATTTTGTATTAGTCTTTTGGTAAGTTTTGTTTTGCGCAGTTATATTGCCATTTTGTTATAGTTCCCATTGTTATACGAATATTGTGAATAACGTGGCTTAATTCATTGTCATCGTTCAGCGCTATAGACTTATGAATTTCACCGTGAACAAGTTTTAACATACGAGTTCATATGCGGGGTCAATTTTATACCTTTTTGTTGTAATCATCCTTAAGTAATTACAGCGTTCAACGATTTGATTAAAAATTGTAAAAAGAAAATTTCTTGATTAATTACGGTAAATAACTAAAGATTTCTGAGATAGCCTTAGGATTTTTATTATTTTTATCTGGTTAAATCTAAACACTTTATTTTAAATAATAGTAAACATTGTTAACACCTATCTATCTCGTTCGGGCGCCGTATAATATAGATGACGTGTCGAATTAAAAAGCTGGTGAATGCATTCAGGCAAGTATTCCTTAAGAAATTCGAGAGAAGATTCGGTTCGATTCTCGGTCAGGTTTTTTGTGATTTTTTTAAAAAAAAAATTTTTTGTCACGCATTATTATAGGTAAAAAAAATCTGAGGGCTACAGCCCTCCTACCAAAACTTAAATTAACCTGTAGATTACCTCTATTCTTGTATACCATGTATTTATTCACATTGGCTTGGAACTATACAGATAATACGATAATAATGTTCGATCGCAATACTAATAAATCTTAGATGAAATTTAACTTTGCAATAATAACCGCTTGAAAAACAAATAATCAATACGCATATATCAAAATACAATGTTTAATTTATATCAACGAAATAGCACGAACACGATACTTAGACATGGAGAAAATCGTTTTAGCATTTTCTCCCAAGGATATGATAAGATTTGCATTTTACTCTCTAGTGAACTGGTAATTATTACTTGGAGTACCATTGGTCACCACTATTAAAAGAACCATCTACGATTGAAGATATTAAAAAAATCGGATTACCACACCAAAGTCTCAGACTCCACGGAGTTGATATTGGATTATATTTCACAAAAATATAACAAAAAACATATTCAGTTGCAATATTTGTATGTGTTGTAAGAGCATTAGTACAGTCATAATGCAACACTGTACAATACAAAACTTTAACCGCATACCCAACTGTCAGGATACTACGAATCAATCAGCTTGCAAACCCAGCTTGCAAGTTAGAGTAAATTGTCAACGATTATCTATATCCATTTTGTATCTACCTAAATACACAAGTTGTACATTATTTGAACTAATTAAAAATTAAATTGTACGAATACAAAAGTAATTATTAATAATAAGAATGAGTCCATGAGCCAGTTGCGTATTAATGGGAAGGACAACCCCCCCTTGAAATGAAAAACAACATTGTTAAAAATTATTATTTTTGATATGGATATGTCTTAAGAATGGGGTTATTCCAAAAATTTGTCGCGACACTAAAAATGTTGCTTTTGCGTTAATTTAAAATTTTATACTTATAAAATATGTTTATTCTTGTAAGAAAATATATGGTGAGTTCTGAGTGACTTTAATAAAATAATTATTTATTACAATGTAGTTTTTATATTTTTTTAAAATTATAAATCATTAAAAAATTGTAGTTTCTTATTTCTCTGATGATTTAAAGACATTCGAGATGTCATATAGTATTCAAGTAATTTTTGTCGTAATAATGTTCTTCCTCCTTTCCTTCCACCCAAAAATCAAATACATGATTGGCCTCCTCCAAAATTAAAACCTATATAAGCCACTGTTATGAGCAACGATAATTATAAAATGGTTCCGAAACTAGCAACCAGTATTATATACATAAAGTTATTTTCTGGAAATTATTACCCAATGAAGATGGAAATTATAGGTGAAACAAAAATTTTTGTGTTATAATTAATTGCTAAAATTAATTTTTATTATTATGTAAAGGATACATCTTACGAACACTAGTACATAGATTTTAATGGTTTCTTAAGTAAACTGCACACGATATTTTAATTCATACAATGATCTATAATATATATATATATTTAAGCACACATATAATTGGAGTAATAATTGTTGTTATACCATTACTTAAAAAGTATTATCATTTGGAAATATATCCACTGAATTAAAATACTTTTAAAGCGTCGAATGACGATAAGAATGATAAATCCAGACATTTTATTTATTTTTCCTCTACAATAAGAATTCATTGGACTTAGATGAGTCACGATCAACGTTCGAGGATGGATTACAATATCTTTATTTCATAGACACTAGTCCTTTTCTAAAATACTTAGGGTTGAATAATGGACATGGACTCCATAAGTATATTGTATAACTGAAGTGATTGTATGAACACAATGTGAATAACAATCGATCCAAAGGTATGATGAGGTGTATTGTGAATGATTAGAAAAACGTCGAGAAACATTACCGTTCAAGATTACAAATATTTTATAAACTCTTACTAAAGCAATATATAGTTTTATCTCTGGTATTTCTAAGGAGATGGAGTTTACTATATGTGAATCGATCTGTGACCGATTACGGATGAAAGAATCTCCTAAAATGTCACCCGAAATATTACAATGGCAATCGAGAGTCGAACAAGTGAGCCTGAAAATATTTGATAAAATATCTAATGATGATCAGATAATTTTATGCTCTTTGAAGATTGACACCCGTATACTAAAGAAAATTGATCGACGTCTCGAAATCTAATACATTATAGTATTCACAATACTAATTATTACAATAGATAATGAGATTCCAAACTAATAAAAATAAAACTACAAAAAAATAAACATATAATATAAGGTTTAAAGATAATAATTAAGAAGTTAATTTTTAAAAACAAAAATGAGTATAATTATAATAAATCACTAATAATTTTAAAATCCACCGATATAATAATGATGTTAACATTTTCAACTAAATATTAATATAATAAATAATTTTAAGTATTCAAAGTTCATGAAAATTTGATTATTTTATAAGCTATGAGTACAAAAAATAAGTTCTCAAACACCAGAAATATTGTAGAATATCGCATGAAACACTCAGAACTAGGAGAAAAAATTTTTATTTCAGGTGGAACGAGTAGAATATTGTTTAGAAATATTTATTTATTCATATTTTTGTTAATATCAAACTAATCATTCATATTTGGATCTATAAATTGAAAATAAGTAATTCAATTAATATCAATATTTTTATTTCATTCGAATAATATATTGATTTAAAAAATGAATTGTTTCTAGCTTACAAAGAATTTAAACCACGAATGAGCAGGTATTTATATATAAAATAAATACTATGAATTCTGTATAGTATATCATAATGCACGGTAAAATTATTATTTTTTTCTAAAAATTAATTATAATAAACGTAATTACAATTAAAAAGTATATTGGTAGTCTGATTATACATGCGAATATAATAAATTTATATTTAACATACAATTACGGGAAAAAAATTATTTAAATAATATTGACAGTTGTAATTATCTATTTTTAAAATTTGATTGTTTTCAATTTAATGATATTGAAAAATTACATGTTTAATAAACACTTGCGTGCATTCCATGTTTCAAATAATCAAATAATATATTTTATTAAAATCAATTTATTGAATCGTGATCACACTGTATATATATATTTGGGTGGTCCTTATTTTTTAACTTTCAAAATGTCGAGCCAATTACCTGCCATTTTGTTCATTATAATCAGTAAGTAATTGGAACTAAATTTGGTCATGATGACTCACTCCCTTCACATACCTCAAAAGGGTTGAAAATTGTTCATAGAAGGTAGTTTTGTAGTATTATTAATTTAACTCAAAAACTATAGTACTTATAAATCTGTAATTTTCCAAGAAAAATAATAAAATACGAAATATTTTATTTATTTTCAAAATAGATTTTTTATATTTATTCAAGTGTTTGATAAAATATTAAAAATACGATAAAATTTCTTACATAAAAATCGAATAAGATTGAATATCCTAAAGAAGATGATTGTTAAATTTTCAATGGAGTAACCATTGTATTGTAGTAATATTTGGATTATATAAAATAATTTTGGAAATGATAATTTTAATCAAATACGTAGAAGATATGTATATTAGATTTATCATGATTTTCAGTAATAAGAATATTTGTTTTAGTGATAACCATATGTTGAAAACTATTTATGATCACTATACTTTATCATTATCAATATTAGTGTCATTAAATACTTATCGCCAAAATGAAATTAACCAACATGTTTAATTTTCTGTTATTCACCGAGTGTACGGCGATGTGTACTAATTGTGATTAGAGTAGTGTTCATTATAAAATATTGTATAATATTGTTCCTATATAAAGTATAAATTTTAATTTATATATTCAATTATGTCAAGATAATTCATTTTTTTGGTTGGTGTTAAGAAAAATCAAATAAAAAGTAGTAAGCTTTCATCAAAAAGAGATATTTTGAGCGTTCTCTTTTATAATATGCGTTTAGTCAAACTAACATTACACGATAGCGCTAGTCTTGTATTTGATGAATGTCAAATTTTTTGGAGAAAAGCTTGTTAAGTGCGTATACCAATTTAATATCGATCAAATTGCGTAACAAAAATTAAAAAATTCTATGACGATTGGAGAAAACTAGATAAAAATAAAAATAGAAATACTGATACATAAAAAAAAATTATGAATAGGTACGTTTAAAAACAACTACAGTTATGTCTATGGACTATACATCAGATAAAAACTTCACTGATGAAGATGAAATTATAAATCTTGAAAGTCCTGGCCCATCAACAATCAAGCGAGCAAGAAAATAAATTATAAACCACCGTTTATCGGCGGAATTAGATAAATGCAATGTAAGTGACCGAGATACCGTGCATTTACTTACAGCTGCAGCTGAATCGTTTGATGTCAATACTAGTGAGTACATAATTAATAGATCTTCAATTAAAAGAGCTCGAGAAAAGTGTTATGAACAATTATCTGAAGCTATAAAATCTAATTTTTTAAATATAAATCTACAATATCGTTGTGTATTGGGATTCAAAATTACTACCAGACTTAACAAGAAGGGACACAATAGATCGTCTTCCTGTGATTATCACAGCTCCTTATGTTGAACAATTATTAGGAGTTCTACAATTACTATCTGGAAGCGGAAATGAAATATGTTCAGCTGTGTATAATACTTTAAACCAGAGGTGGCCAAACTTATTTCGGTCACGATCTACTGAAAATTTACTTTACCTTTGGAGATCGACTTTCTTGGAAAAAAATTTTATAAACCAAAATAAAAAATAAAAACTTTACAGGTAAAACTTATCAAAAATTTGTTCAGAAACACCGCGATTAATTTTTGTGCATCTGGCCTAAAAATAAATTCTAACATGATCGACTCTGAAATCGTCCAAGGTCAACCGTTTGGCAGCCCCAGCTTTACACGAATGGTGTCTATTAGATCAAGTTGAAGCATTTGTATTTGACACTACTGCATCAAATAGTGGGCGTCTAAATGTTGCATGCGTTCTTCTTGAACAAAAGTTAAACCGAAATATTCTATTTTTTGCTTGTCGTCACCATATTTTTTAAATCGTTTTACAAGCTATTTTTGTTACATCAAAACTATCTGTTATGTCTGAACCTGATATTCCATTGTTTTAACGATGTAACTGGGTGAATTTAGATTTACGTAATTTTCATACATGAATATCGCACCGAGTTGAAGAATTAAAATATGTAGTTGAAGATGTTTTATTATTTTGTACAAAAAAGATGGAAGATAATTATCCAAGAGATGACTATAAAGAATTTATGGAACTTGGTATGATATTTTTGAGGAAAATACCTCCACGAGGTATACAAATTCGACCACCTGGTGCTTACCATTTAGCTCGATGGGTGGCAAAAGGGATATATTGTTTTAAAATTTTGTTATTCTATCAGCAGTTAAAGCTCTCGATAATTGAAAAAAGAGATTTACAAGATATAAAATTCATTATAATATTTCATTATAAAATGTTATTTAAAGGCATGGATATGTGCTTCCAATCCAATAACAGCTCCACTTAATGATATAATTTAAAAAAAAAATTAATTGATTATACAAAACATAATAAAAAAATAGGAGAAGTATTAAAATTTATTATTTATAATTTTAGATTGTTCAAGATTATAGGAAGCAATACCCGGGATTTAGTCATGAAGTTTTAAAATAAACTTATTGTTCGCGCCAACGGGCCTTACTCAGGCGTACGTCGGACGCTGGGTCCTCCAGACTGTCGTGAGAATAATAATAATAACAATAACAATACAAAGTATATATTTTGAGAAATAGTATATAATGTATTTATACTATTTATTTATTAATCGACTTATGAGAACACATATACCATTAAATATATAAATGGTGAGGTAACGGGGAACACCGCTCTGAAGGCCGGAGCTGGCAATGGATAGCGACGGCTGAGCAGCTACTGTAAATCCGGACCGGAACACGTGGTTGCCCGTAATGGCGACCACACACGAGAATATTTTGGTACAAAAACATGTGCACCAGAGCAAAAACAATAGCACGTTGATCGTCGTGAAGAGCTTCAACAGAACAAACAGACCGCGATCAAACGATCGTTAGCGGCGGTGCACGCGTCGTCGACCGGACCAGGGCGACGGCGATGCAGTGTCGCCAACTTCGTTGGTGACGGAGCGCGGTCACTTTCTTACCCAGGTCCAAGACCAGGGGCAATTCAAATTACGCAAAATGATCGAACACTTAAAAAATACTTTAAATAAATAAAATACTTATTAAATACTTTATTTTAATAAATAATTGAAATATATTTGGATATAAAACATATGTTATATAATAAAATAGGATTATTAAAATACAATTTTATTATAACTGCTATAATATTAGAATAATTTACAAAAATCTGACTATTACAAATTACATTTTTTCAGGAAATTAAATTTTATTCGATTTTTATATAAAAAAATTTTTCGTATTTTTAATATTTTATTAAATACACTTGAATAAATATAAAAATATCTTTGCAAAATAAATAAAATATTTCGTATTTTACTATTTTTCTTGGAAAATTACAGACTTAAGACAAATTTTTTAAATATACATTTTATGAGCAACATTAAAATACATAATTGACCTTCTATAAATTTTTTCGCTAAGTACTATAATTTTTGAGTTAAATTCACATAACTACAAAACTACTCTCTATGACAAATTTCCAACTCTTTTGAGGCACGGGAAGGGGGTGAGTTATCATGACCAAATTTAGTACCAATTACTTACTGATTATAATTAACAAAATGGCTGGTACCTGGCCAAAGAATATTTAAAAAAAAATGTCTTCTTCTATAACTAAGGACCACCCTAATATATATATATATATATGTAAATAAACGCTCCGAATTCAATGGTTATATAACCAACCATATGAACGAGACAACATAAATAACGTAAACACCGGCAAGACGCTCAGACCGGGTGTTCGCTCTTTGTCGTTTTTTTCGTCTTCTAAAAGTATACTGACTACATCACGGATGTCAGTCCGACATAGTTATGAAATATTCATACTTCCGTACCAATATTTACCTAAATAAACCTAAGTAAACCATACTTCCGAAACAAATTATTGGGTTCAATAACAATTCTTGAGGTGATTCAATTTAATTATTAGAATATTTAATATCGTGAAATTTGAACTAAAAATTAAATAATTTAATACCCTTAAATGAAATGTAAAATTTGTAATTATTAAAAGTAAATTTTTATTTTATTTTGAAAATAAATCTTATCTAAATTCTTTGAGCAAATAATTAGTTTTATTTAACTTTTTAAACAATAAAAAACAAACATGCCGATTAGTTAATTTTTCATTTTAAGTATAAACACATCCTTATCGAAATTAAACACGGAATTTTTAAGAACTTGATTAAAAATATTTTCGATTGTTTACCGGAAAAATAGAACAGTTTTTTATCTATAAATCTTCCTACAGTCGAATATCGCTTCCAATGTAATTAAGTGTGGGATTGTTGGTGAAAGTTTAGTACCCGAAAGAATGTAAGCCGAAGAAATATAAATAGAAACATCATCGTAAAATCAATACATTCTTTGCTTCGTTTGGGATCTAAAAAAAAAAGTATACTTAACAGAAAAAACTGTGAGTTATGGGCTCTTGTTGCTTACAACACTTATCACTACGGTAATGGTAAGAATTTACGATTTGTGTTAACCGTTTAGAAGAAAACGTTATGGAATAATCAGTTATATATTTAAGCCTAAGTGATATCATGATCGTCGCCGTTCGAAAAAAAAGTATAAACGATTGATTATTATTTTTTTCAGTTCCACTATTATAATAGTCATTTATATCTGTGTTTGTGAACCCGAATAGTTTAAATAGTTTCATTGAAATAAACGTGTATACGCATTAAACAATACATGCATTATATATGCACAATGCATACCAATCAACATGCGATTTCTATTCGGACACATACGCAACATGAAATAATTTTAGCACGTTTACTAACCCTTATAATGTGCTACCAAAAAATAAATAACACACGTTGTAAAACCAATAGCTTATTCGCTTCGATCAGAATCTATAATGCCATATTTTGCATAGTAATATTATTCATGACTCATTTTTATCGTCCATTTGCTGATTTAAAAAAGATTATTTTAATATTTATGTGTTCATGCTCGAGAGAGAAAAAAATACAATAACACGGAAGCATTTTTACTTCATACGAAGGTATGGGCGGGATACAAATATTACAATATTGGAATTAGACATTTTTTTTTAATATTTATTGACCCACGTCAGTTCAAAGAAATATAATTTATTTTATAAATAAAGACTAACCAGAAACAACACAGAAAAATTAATACCAGACAACATCAAACAGATAATCACAAAATACAAATAAGATTTTTCAAATACAATTAAATACGAATGGTCTATCAAAATTATCATAACTACGCACAGAACTTGCAGTGGACAAAATAAAAAAAGAACCAAAAGATATATATAGCAACGCTTCCAAAGTGAACATGAAGTAGGAATAATAATTATAATTTACAAAGAAATAATAACACATAAATTAAGTATGAAGAGATTCTCAATGTATACCCTTGAAGCGACGAAGTTGAAGCGGCTTCCATCACCATAATCTTAGATCTTAAACATATTGAAAATTATCCACACCAAAACTATAATGTATTTACCAGATCTCTAAACACGATAAACAGCATCCAAAATATATTCCAAAACAATAATGTCTAATTTATTTACATACTAGGACATCAAAATATACGGAAACTATTTAGCCGACCAACACGAAAAAAATATAACAGCATCCGAAGTCCCTCAACAAAAATACAGTAAAATATTAGACACAAAATTACAATCAAAATAATTCACACAGAATATTTGGCAAAATCACTGGTTAAACTACAATATTAAATTTCAAGAAATAAAACAAATCATAAAGGCCTGGCCACAATCTAAAACTTAGACTGCCAGATTAAGAATCGGCAACACTAACCTCATATACGGAACCTCATAAAAAATCAACCACCAACGGAATGCACCATGTGGATTTATCCAAACAGAAAAACATTTAAAAACAGAATGTAGATCAAATGAAGAAAAAAAAAACATATAACATACCAATGAACATATACAAAATAATTGGATCCGAATGTCAGCCAGTAAACGTCATTTCATTCCTAATAAACATCGAAATGGAGAAATACATGTAAGAGAACACAAACAAACGCAAACAAATAGTTTGTATAGTAAGTAGTGTATTAAATCTAAACTCCTCTTTCCCTTTATCATTGCAATCAAACAGTCATTATGAATAATTAAAACATAAGAAAAATATAAAGAATAAAGCCCATGTTTACGAAGTTTAAAATTAAAAAATTAAAAAAATTAAAAAAATAAGTATAATTTTACTATAACTATTTCGCTTACGGGCAGAAATTAAAATTAAATCATTGAATTAAAACTAAAATATTCTTATCCAATTGAAATCGTATCAAAAACTATTATTAAATAGTAACATATGGCCAAACTATAGTTATAAAATATTATATTATTTTCATATTTTTTCTTTTAATTTGCAACGATACCAATATTTTATATGATAACGATAGGCATATTTCATATTGTTTTTTGGAAAATGAAAAAAGAAAATTAATAATTATTTTTATACTATATAATTTACAATTTTATAAATAATTTTACATTCAATAATACGACTTAAACTTATTAGTAACTATAATATTATTAAAGTAGTATGTCGAGTTCAGATTCAATCATAATGTTGATTCACATTTTTCTGAAATTTAATTTTATAAAATATAATATCATAAAAAAGTAATCGAAATTATCTTGTAATTTTATAAATGACTAATTAGGAATACTTTAATATTATATTAAAATAGATTATTATTCAAAATATTTTAAAAGTAAATATCGAAAAAAAATTTGAATTACCTATTGAACCTTTCTAATAAAATAAAATATTTTTAATTAATTTGTAAATTAAAAAATATTTTAACTATAAAACACCGATATGAGTTTAAAATTATTTTTTAAGATGAATAGAATTTGGTACTTGTAACTTTTTTTTTTTATAAAAATTTAAGATGAAGAAAAGCTGTTTAATTTAAATCATTTTTTGCAAAGCATCAATTATAGAATTTTTCAGACTAAAAATGTATTTTATCATAGTATTCAATGTTCTTCAAATTCATTTTGTAGCTAAAAAGTTGCAATGTTCCGATAATCAAACATATTCTGAATACGATTAACCTATTTATAATTAAATAGATGACTAGTACATTTTTTTATAAAATATTCTTTAAGTAGTTAAATTCACTATATTTTAATTTATAATATTTTTATAAATTTGTGAGATTTAAGTAATAAAAATCACTCACAATTTAATTTAATTAAAATAGACACTATATTATATAAATATGTATGTACAAATATCGATACGTATTATAATTGCGAAGGAATTGCCGAATATATCGCGGAGTGTCATTCACGGTGTGTCGCGGATTGTACTCACCGACTAACTGAATGAGCGTCTGACCAGCCGGTATATATATATCGGCGTCGATTGTCTAGAACATTCTCGAAATTACCTTAACGAGATAATCATCACATATTCTAGAACATGGGATTTCCCCTTATCCACTGACAATATTGTAAACAACTTAGACGATTCGCGGTGCGTTGTTTACGTCACCACATCACTCCCCTGCCAGTGACGGAGTCAAGCATAACCTACTTGGAGACGGTCTGGAAAACGAACTCTTCTTCCGGAACGTGTCCTTTGATCCTCCTTTGTAATGGTATTCGGTGTACATGTCTGAATTTCTCTCGAAATATCTTCCTTAGAATGGTCGTCTACTATGATATAGGCCGGTTTAAGTCTATCAATGGTTACTCTAACTTTTTTCTTCTTTATATCAATGACAAAAGTTTTTTTGTTTCGACTTATGACTCTATAAGGACCATCATAGGGCATTTGTATTCCATTTTTGGGTCCGTCATGTCGAATGAATACGTACTCTGTGGTTGCAAGGTCCTTGAAACCAAAGTTTTTTTTCTCGCCATGTCGTGTACCATTGACAGGTCGGATCTGCTGAATGTGATGTCGAAGATCTTTGATAAACTCAGCTGCATCGTCGAACTTGGCAGCATTATCTTTTGACGTTAGGAATTCACCAGGAATCTAAGTGGCTTTCCATAGACTAATTCTGCAGAGGTGGATTTAAGATCGTCGCGCCAAGCTGCTCGGATGCCTAATAAGACTGTCGGAAGAGTTTCTGTCCATCGATTATTTTGATGACATTTAATGGCGGCTTTAAGCTGCCGATTCCTTCGTTCCACCATGTCCTGCTGACGGATGATAGGCCGTGGTTCTAAGATGGTTCGTGCCAGTCAAGTTATTAAGTTGCTTGAAAAGGCATGACTCAAATTGTCTTCCCTGGTCTGTTGTGATACGAAGAGAGGTACCAAATCTTGCGATCCAATACGTATAGAAAACTCGTGCTACGGTTGCCGCTTCTTGATCTTCCAATGGAATTACCTCAGGCTATCGAGTAAATCTATCGATACACGTGAGGCAATAGCGAAATCCTTCAAAAAAAGGCATAAGATTAGATCTAAATGAACATGTTCAAATCTTTGAGACGGTAAAAAAAATTAACTTAGAGGTGCTGTGACATGGCGCAAGATTTTGGCTCGTTGACATTCTACACATGCCCTCGCTCAATGTCTGCAATCTGCGTCAATTGCTGGCCACACGAATCACTGTTTAACAAGCTTCTTCGTGGCCTTGACACCTGGATATGCAAGGCAATGTATATTATTAAAAATTTTATGTCGGAATGGCTTTGTGACAAAAGGCCTGGCGGTTGAAGTTTATACGTCACAGAATACTAAGACATTCGTACCTGGTAATTGAACTTGCTTGAGTTGTAGTCCAGTGTTTTCTTTTTCGTATTTTTTTAATTCATCGTCTTCCTGTTGTGATATCGCTAATTCAGTGTAGTCTTTTGTCTCCGACAAGGCGTCAACGCGAGATAAGATATCAGCCATGATATTCTGCTTATCTGGAACATACCTAATATCCGTGGTGAATTGTGAGATAAAGTCTAGGTGTCTGAATTGTCGTGGTGTGCATTTATCCGATTTCTGCTGAAATGCAAAAGTGATGGGTTTGTGATCGGTGAATATAACCAAATCACGTCCTTCCACCATATACTGAAAATGCTTGACAGCAAGGTAGATCACGAGAAGTTCTCGATCGTAGGCTCCGTATTTCGTCTCGGTCGCTGTGAGCTCCTTGGAAAATAAGGCAAGAGGTTGCCACTCATCATTGATGAACTGTTGGAGAGTTGCGCCAACCACGGTGTTTGAAGAATCACTTACAAGAGCTAGTCGAGCGTTGTCACATAGATGTGCGAGAAGCGTGGCTGTGGCGAGTTTCTCCTTGCATTTTTCAAAAGCCGATATAGCCTCTAGTGTCCTGTTAATAGGTGACTTACCTTTTAAATTGAGTACCAAAAGATCACTTAGTGGTGCTTGTGCGTCTGAAGCTCCAGGTATAAAACGACGATAGAAGTTTATCATACCCAAGAACTGTCGTAGACCCTTAGCGGACGATGGCCTCTTGTAGCTCAAAATGTCAGTGACTCTGTCGGTTAGAGGATGTAGACCAATTATTTCGATAATTCATGACCAAGATTATAGAATTATGCTTTTGTTTATTTGATAAACTAATTGATAGACATAATGATAATTATTAATTATATAAATTAAATACTATTATCAAATCTTAAATATTTATTATTAACATTTCTTTCGTTTTTATTTACTTACGTTTGGATATAATACAAAGTATGGTTTTAGTTAGTTAATCAAGAACAAGTTATACAAAAAATCGTTTTATCTGAAAAGATTTGCATATAATATGTCGTAATATATGTAGAATAACATTTTTAATCGTATAGTCTATTTGTATCAATAAAAATGTTAAAAAATGGTAAAAAAGGTAAAAGATTTAATATACAATTTTACGGATTTTTAGAAAAACAATAAAATATTGTAAATTTCATATATTTGATGTTGGAACTTCAATATTTATTAATACTTTAGGAATTATGTTATTATGTAGTGTGTTTCAAAATTATTTATCCAATTTTAGTTAACTATAAATATTGCTGAGTTAGTTTATGGTATACAAAGCACCAACGATCTGAATTGTAGGGTTATTGAGTTTTAATCGATAACCGATAAGTTGCGATAAAGTGTATCTTGGCCGTGTGTCGTGATTTAATTAATCACTATCGTAATACCGGTCGAACTACAAAAAGTGTTATGTGTCCTGTGTTTCAAAAATTGTGAAACTGCTGTTACCGTGCTACATAGTTGTCGACAAAAGTTTAAAATTGAACTTCTGACAGCCTAAAGTATTTGATTATGACATAAAACCTTCCGAGGAACTGGTTGCATATGTAAAGAGAAATCATCTGGTCAATTAAGAACTTTAAATAAAAATTTTGACCAAAATCAACAAAGTTTCGTAAGAAATCCATAGAAATCAGCGCGTCATGCATTCAGAGAACTTGCTATTCCACAAACAATAGTTTGGCGTGTTTTGCGGAAACGTCTGAGGATATAAACCGTACGTAATTCAGTTGTTACAGGCTCTCCATGACAGCGATATGCAAAGAAGGGTTGAGATTTGCACATCTGTTCTTGAGAAGGGTGAAAAGGTAGAACAGTTTTCCTATCGTATCATTTTCATTTTAAACATTATACCTAAAACTTAATGTAATCGACACATCAAACATTAGTAAATATTGTACATAAAACTTAATATAATTGACACATTGAATATTAGTTAATATTGTACATAAAACTTAATGTATTTATTTAACTTCTAAAACTTATCCTAACCTAATTATTCAAATTTTACAATTAATATTTTTGAAACACAATCTATATAAGTATTTATATTTCATTGCATATCACCTTTATGGTCAGACACTAGTTACAAGTATATTGAAATATTCCATAAACTTTAAATTATATTGAAAATAATTAAAACTCATAATTTTTTGACACTTAATTCTAATTTTTTTTTTTTAGGATAAAAGGCATATGTATTCTAATTTTAATCTTAACTGTACCGGTATTTTTATTTTGAATTAAAACTATTTTACTAGATAATATAACTTTAGAAAATATCAACTAAAACCTTTATAAAGAACAAAATTTAAAATTATTACAAATAATTATTAATAATAATAAACTAAAATAATAAATAATAAATAAATTATTAGTGACAAATCAAAATTATACATATATACGAGTATATTATTTGAACCGAATAAGCGATGAAAAAATTATCTGAGTTCCATTACAGTCACAAATTGTTATTTTAAAAATCTCTATAACGAATGACAAGCAGTATTTCAGTTGTATTAATGATAGTCTCAGTTTTAGTTAAGTTATTATCAAAGCTACGTAATAAATAAATAAGTAAAAAAGATCGACTTAACACTTTTTTTCTTTTACCATTCAAAATATATAAATATAGTTTAATATTTTACTAAATGATGTACACATATCGACGTATGCAAATGCTTTCAAATAAAATATACCTAATTGACTTACCAAACAAACACTTTACAATAAATCCAAGCGTAAGTAAATAAAAACGAAAGAAATACTAATCGCAACTATTTTAGATTAAACAATAATATTTAGTTTAAATAATAAATAATTATAATTGTATATAATAATGAGTTTAGCAAATAAACTAATCCAATAACCGTGATTATA
Source organism: Sipha flava (assembly GCF_003268045.1). Classification (NCBI taxonomy): domain Eukaryota; kingdom Metazoa; phylum Arthropoda; class Insecta; order Hemiptera; family Aphididae; genus Sipha; species Sipha flava. The sequence continues at coordinate 2,195,866 of NW_020272149.1, forward strand.
AATTATCGTATTAATTAGTCTTATTAATGTGTATAAATTAGTAAACCTGCAACGACATCATCTACCGATTATTAAAATACATTGTTACCTTGGCTTATATCTAATACCTCATTACTTCAATCAAATAATAATCCTATTAATAATTATTTAAATTATTTAAAAGTTGATTAGCGATAAAAGTATGGATCAAACCCTATTTGTCGCTTTACAATTTTTATTAGTGTCGCTTATGCTAAAAAAAATATTCCTAGACTTACCGTTCGTGAATTACGCTCATACTGATATACACAAATGAAGTGTCTATTTACTGTATTACAATAAGAGAAACAATAGCGCTACCATATCACTCGGCTTCAAAATATCGTTTAGCTCATTTTACCTTTTACTAATCGTTTTGTGATAGTGTATATAAAGAAGAAAAAAGCATCCCTTACAGGTTTTTTATATATACAATTTCTAGGTTGATAGAAATTTACATATCGCTATCAGATTTACAAAAACCTTTGCGGATAACTTGGAAAAGAGCTGCGACACTAACCGAACAGGTTTCCAAAATATTTTTACACCCCCGTCAACATCGTTAGACGTCCAAATCCCGTGTTGTGTCGAGCACCGTAAGGCATCTCTACGCGTTGACCGATATTTTTACGCTGGGAATGCGGGACGAAGCCGAAAACGTTTGCATTCGGGAGCTACGCGCGCGGAAGACGTTTTCGCCCATCATGCGCAATGACCGACGGCAAGAGCGTAATGTTTTCCGTTTCACCGTGCAACAACAACGTTACGTTGCGCGCGTTCGGTCGGCGGTACCGGAGAGGAAAAAAAGGAGAAAAAGAAGGAAAAATCGAAAGAAAGAGAAGCAAAAAAAAAATTGAAGCAAACAAACAAAACATACGCTCCGCGGAGCGTATTATTTTCGCAACGCACACCTATGCGCGTGTATTCCGCCACGGGGTTTGAATTATCGGACGGGCGTCGGCGCAAGTACTGAGACATTATTGCACCGCGACAGTGTTTTCTTTTCTCGGCGACAAATTCAATATCGACTACGATATTTATCGTCCACCGCATCCCGAGTACTCCCCTGGTTAGTACCGCCTGCGCCAGACCTCGCCGGCGCATCACGTGATGGCGATAAATGCGTGACAGCCGAGGTCGAAGTAACAAACCGCTGCGTGGCTCGTATTTGCAGGGCCCGTAAGACTAGTGAACCTAGACTTAATTTTTAAAAATACGGGACATTTTAAATCATACCTATTTTCAAAATTCTCATTGGTTGTTAATTCGGGAAGGGGGTGAGGGTATATATGATAGCAATTAATATATTACAAAATTAAATATGTGATGTTTGTTATGAAAAATTCTTTATAAACATTTGGGAGCTAAAAATTTCATTTTTCTCGCAGTTACTAAATATACTATAAAACAAAGTTAAACACAATATTTGATACTTCAAACAAATATAAATTATAATTAAAATTAAAAACGAATATTTAGGTGACTTTTCTATTTTTTCAGATTTTTTTTTTTTTTTATAACCAAATATTATTAATTATCATTTGATTTAGATAATATATTTTATCAATAATATAAAATTTAAAAAGCTTAATGATGTTGAAAACTAATTTTTATACGAAATGGATTATACAAGATACGGGACAAAAATGTTATTTTTATACTTGTGTTGGGACACCGGGATACTTTATTCAAATACGATACAATCCCGTTAAATACGGGACGTATGAGATACCTACGTAAGATCCTGGGGCGTATTTAAGAAGGGAGGGTCGAAGGGACGATCACTCCCCTGAATCCGTATTTAAGGAATGGATTATATGTGAGATACACATATCGAATTTTTTTAATGTGGATAATTTTATAACGAAATAAAATCACACGTGGCTGTGAATACCAAATTGGACTTTTTGTCGGGTCTATGCTTAGTGTAAAATCAAATGAAACACAAACGTAACTTTTAAAACACAGACAGGTGTTAAAAAAAAACTATCCAAAAGTCGATTCTAAGTGGATCTGGCAGTTGATTAAAAAAAAATATAAAACATAAATATTAAGGATTCACCAGGTTTAAATATTACCAAAAATTTTACTTGTAAATTTTGAGACTCAATTAAAGAAAAAATTTGAGCCCCCCCCCCTAGAAGCAAGTTTGAAGCCGCCCCCGGTAACACCGTGAAAAAAAAATAGAAAAAACGCCTCTTTTCCGCTGCAGTAATAGTAAAACGCGGTATCGATGTCGACGAACAGACGTTTCGGCAACGGTTTTCCTCGGGTTCGCCGCGACCCGTACGGAAGTCACTAGTAATCATTTAAATCATATTTCTTCTGACAAAACATTACGTATTCGTTTTGGTCCCGTCTCGCGGTCTCGTTTAAACGGATTAACGCGCACGCGCGGCTCGACGGTGCGAAGAAATCCGTCGCATGAAAATTAAATTAAATATGATAATGTCCCCCCCCCCGTTGGATAGTTTCAAAATATCGCGTCAGTGTGCATCCACGTGTGTGTTCGGAGCCGATAGCTTCGTGCACATAACACAGTACGATTGCTTTGCGCACGCTAATTTCACAATATTAATTCTACAGGTTTATAACGTGTTAACGCGGTAATAGAAACTGAAACGACAGCTGCCACGAGATGCGCGATTGGAACGACGTTTTTTTTATTTTCAACACAAAACACGGGCTCGTACGTATGTAATTTATTTTTTATTGTACTCGTAGAAACAAAAAATACATATGTATGAATAAACTATTGAGGACGTGATGAATACGTGTTCTCAGATATTAGAACGAGAGTGATCGGTTAAACAATAATCGATGCGACTTGTTCGTTGACACTTTGATGATTTATCATTGGTACATTTTGATGAATGTGTGATTGCGTGGGCGCCGTTCCGATTACGTTTTTTTACGGTGTTTTAGGATTTGTACCAACTTAGCGACAATGCAATAATACATTTTCAACAAAACGATATGTAATCCCGGGTACTTGGTAAAATGTCATTATATCGGCGACAAATAGAATTTTGATAATAAACAATTATTTCATAATCAGATCGATGGAATTCGTAAGTAGTCATTTCCTGATTGATTCGTATTCTGAGCATTAGAGTGTGTAGAGCAATATTATCTATATCAACAAACAAACAGCATGATTCGTCAAAATGAGATGGAATTAAAAACCGCAGTAACAAATTTGTGGGTATTAATCGCATCACCCGAAACAGATCTCCATGTTAATGAATAAGTGTGATATAATATATTCATCACCATAACATTATTATCGTTCATCAAATACCCGTTTTATTCGCAATACTACGATTGAGACAAAAAGCGTTTTTATACTTTGCAACTTTCAGAATAGCAACTTAATAATACCTATTTTGGTTCCAAAGAGTATTATTTAATAAAATAATATATAAAAACAAATTATAATAATCAAATACGATCAATAATGTCAATTTATTAATGTTTGAACGTAAAAATTCAAAGTGCGCCAGCCAATCAATACAATAAATAATATATATTAAAATAATGAAAAATAAAATAAAAATTAGTAAAGGTTTAATACTCGTAAATTAATATATAAATAAATAGTTTATGTATTAAACATAAATTCTGTGTACATTGCAAATATAATCATAGGTTAAGCACTTATTTATTTATTTAAATAATATATGTTTGAAATACTATAACAACAGTTTTATTGCAAATAAAGAAAAATCTGTAACGATTTGAATAATCCGACAGCGCAAAAGTATACTTTATCACAAACTTAATAGTCCCTGACTGTCTATAAAAATATTTTATTGATTTAAACACATAAAATCAACAACTGAACATTCTGAATCGAAGGTAGTTCCTAAGCTATAGAGAATTAGATTTTCTCAAATGGGTAAGGCCTTGCATCAATAAAAGTAATTGCACAACGCCATTACACCAGTTGCATCCATCGCTCTAGCGGTTAACTGCTCTCAGTTATCGTTTAATTGTGTTACTTTTGCCTTGATGTGTATCTCACATTCAGAATATATCAGAAGTTGTCCCATTGAAAACATACAAAATATGTGACGCTGGATATTAAGTATCAATAATCAACTTTATAATATTTTCCTTGACGCAACAGTTAAAAAATATACCCAAAAAACTCTACAAAGCCGAAGGGGCACACCACTATAAAAGTAGAAAAAGATCCATTTAACTAAGACTAAATCCGTGGATTGAACAAGATATTCTAATTGAAGCTCAAGAGAAAGACCAATAAAATTCATCAATTACCTAAAATTATTTTAAACTATAAATTAACATCGTAAAAATACTTGGTGTTTAGAAAGAATTATATAATTAAACGTGAAAAAATTTAATATTTTCCAACAAATACAATTTAATGGGGTTATATTGGATATAAATTGGTATATTACATCATTATATTCCAATACTTATACCATTTCTTTGTTACAAAACTTATTTGATAATTATGTGTACTCTGTAGATTATACTTTCTTCATTTAATTCGTTGAATCAAAAGACAAAAGAAAATCGATTGTATTTAAAAGTTTTTAATTTAAACAAAATTAAACAAATAAATATTTAAATACAAAAAGTATTTCATTCCTTATTCATTTATTAAGAAGGTAAACAACTATAATATGATATGTGTAATAAACGAACTTTTCGCATTAAAAATATTTTAAAATTTCACACATATTTTAGTTCAAAAATACCATTTTTATTTTTAATTTAATATGCATGTTCAATATTTAATTTTTGCTCCTATACATAAAATATTTATAGAGTAATATTTAATAATTATTATAAATACATATATTTAGTTCAGACCAAATCATTTTTAATATCAGAGTTGTTCATCACTTATGCAATAAGACTTAGTTCATCAAATATGAGAAGGTCATCCCGAATAAATAAATAAAAACTTTTTAATATTTTATTTCAAAATTTTTCTCTCTACATTTTCCAACGTATTTAAAAAACATATTCCTTCCTATCAGTCACATCAGTTATATATTGACTTTGAATTATTGACATAGTAGTCACCTATTGTACCTACATTTTCTATGGTTAAATAATAAAAATATTCGTACAACATAAAACTATGTAAAAAAAATTATAAATATTTAATGTTATACTGTAAAATACCGAAATGATATAATTTATTAAAATTAATATTTTATTACGTAATTAAATTATACGTAAAAATACTTAATAATTTTAAAAAATATATCTTATTTATAATTTGGATACTTTGCATACTATAATGCAAAATTATTGGTATAAAAGTTAATCAAAGTTAAGTTAAAACTGAAATGTAAGTAGTAGAAGTTTAAAACTTAAAATAATATGTTTACAAAATTATGTAACGAATTCCAAACAAGTATAATATTATAATTAAGAGTCATAAGATATTTCACACGTTTTTCAATATAAATTGAAGTATTGAAGTATAATTGTTTTATCTACCAATATTTTTGCATAAATAATTTTATTGAAATTGGGATTGTCTAATGCATATAATGATTTTATAAATAATACATCAAAACATTTATTAAAAATTAAGTATATTTAAATAAACTCATATTATCTTAATATATAAGGTATTAAAAAATATTTGTATAACTTATATGTATAAATTATTTGTATAACAAACAACAATAGTGTTTTCAAATGATTGTAAATTGACATTAATTATTTTTTTATTTAACATTTCGCGAACACTTTTCGCTATCCAGTGGTTAATTTTAATAATAATAATAATAATCTTACTTTTTTGTTAAAACGTAAAACGAATATAATTTTCAATGAAATGAAAATTCAAGCTTATCTACACAATTCAGATTTGTATGATACATATATACTTTTTATTTTTACTTAGATTTAATAATGTTTGATTTCAAACAAATAACGAACGGAGTAAAATATAATAAAAATAAAATTTATTGTGAAACTAATTATACAAAACTATATTGTTTTAATGATTACATTTTAAACATTACATTTTAAAATTACAGTTCAATATCTAACTAATTTTCATAATTTTATTGTTATGAAAATTATCATTGTTATAAAATTTTCATATTTCAAGTGTTGATTAATCTTTTCTTTTTTTCTTCTTTTTTTTTTGTACTTTAATGCCAAAAATAATGTATGAAGTTCACAAAAGCGTCCCAAATTAAAATTTTTTATTTAAATCTAGTTAAAGTTAAATGGTTTCTACTTAAAGTAAAGTTAGTTTACAATTTGCGTGAAGTAAAGAAATACGAATTTTAGAAGATTTTTTTAGTGTAACAATCAGCTCTGACAAAATATGAAATATAAATTACTAATACCTACGAGTATATAATTCAAAACGTCTATAACTACGTATATCTGTATCGTCTGTATGTGTTAACAAGCATTTATTAATGAATGTTACGGCAACGCTACATTTTAAATCTTGCAGTATGATACATACGAGCATATATAAATACGAAATTTGCGGAATCGTTTATGTTTATGGATGGTTATGAAAATGTACACGATTTCGCTAATTTCGCGGAATCTTTCTTCACTGAATGAAATAAATCATTCGTGTGCCTGAAAAAAAAATAAAAATATGCCACGTAAAATTTAATATAAGTCACAAATTGTGGTCTAATGGGTGTTTTTCAAACGGACGCAAGGACAAATAAACACACCACCATTATTATCGATCTCAACCCCTTCTCCAGACCAACTATTCACAAACAAACAAATACACACATATAAACACACGTATACAAGTACGCATACGCATATAATAAAAATGACCAGAGAGTAGGGAAAAAATTATAACGCCCTTACAAAGAGGTTTTATTGTGCTTTTTATTTTTATTTTTTACCAGTATAGTATTTTCGTTGTTAGTGATTTGTTCGTGTTGTATTTTGTTTTATTTGTCATTCCACTTACATTCTTTAGTTAAAAAAAAAAAAAACCATTTAGACAGGCATTTAACAGAAAGACAGAGAGAGAGAGTCTCGTCAGAGTTTTTACTTCACAACCAAATTCCATGGAGTTAAAAAATAAAAACACTATAATATACAAATATAGTCAGTCTGATTTTAACTACAATAACTTCAGTCTAAAAGTCTATTCAAATATATTATATTTTTTTTCTCACAAACTCTATGGCACAGTGGTGATACATAACTAAAATGTTTTTAAATGGGTTCCAGTCGGTCATTTTTTAAAGAGTAAGGAATTAGACAAATTATGTGACAGGTACGACCGGGTCATGTTACTGTATGCAATTGTAAATGAACATCTATATTTATAGTACTAGTGTTTGGTAATTTAAAAAATAAACTTATTGACAGTAATAAATACACTTGGTACAAATGAAATACAAAAAAATATTCAATCAATAATTATAATAATTATTATTTTATATATTATTTTTAAAAATAGTCACAGCGGAGGTTCTATGATAAAATTGATTTTTTTTTTTTTTTACCAACTGGAACCACCGTACTACAAATTGTAAACGATTTTACTACATTCCATTTTTGTATCGCTGTTATATAAATTATATCAGTTCATTATTTCTTATTTATTTATTTACAATAATATTGCACCTAGACTGGTCCTATTCAAATACTGAACATTATTATATTCAGTAGTACTATGAGAAAAACTAAGATTAAAGCAATATCAAATAAATTAACTTTCCAAAACGATATAATATTTACCAATCGATTGCGATTTATGCAATATACTTTCGATGAACTATTTTGTATTAGAATAGTTATAAGGTTTTAGTGATACAATGTCGGTAAATATATTTTTTCTCTTGTGAACGAGTTAATCGTCATAATCATGGAAGTAATTATTCAATTTCTATTTATTTTATTTATATTAAGCACAAATTTCCCAAGACATAAACAATACTATCCGTCCACGAGATATCAACAGTAAACTAGAAAATATGACGCCTAGGGCAGATAAAAATGCAGTGCCGTTACGTAGGTGAAAGTAAGTGGTATGTCAATATTATACTTAAAATGTATTAAACAATTTAAAAACAAAAATGAAAATCTCTTGGTTAAATTTAAAAAAAAATTGTGTTCTGTAACTGTACGTTTTGGTACACCATCGATCGATTTATTTTTCAACTCGTATACCAGAAAACGCAAACGCATAAAATGTGTGTACTGTACATGCGTATAGGCAGAGGGCATGGGTGTACCAGATTCTCCTTAAATTTACTCTGGTCCAGGGTTGTTCTCTCCCCAAATGTATACACAATTTTTTTTACTATGTATCAAAAACACGTTGTTTGTTTATTGCCTGTGTACATTAAATAAATCTATTGTGAGAAATATTCAATAATACAATTTATAATGATTTTTATTATTATATATATTATACTTATACATATATTGATATTTTATTATTATATTAAATTTTATATTCGTAGAAAACGTTATCTTAATCAAATATTTATTCTACGAATAGACATAACATTAAATGGGAACTAGTGTCAAATAGTGCACTCTACAAACTCTACAAGTTTCTCATGGGAAACAAATTATGGAAAATGATACAAAGGCCCAAAATTGTTGACACACTCATCAAAAGAAGTTTTCTGGCTACGTGTCTGGTACAACAATGAATCGAAAATGCTTTTCGGCTTGAATAGTTTAAGACTAGAAGATCATACATTATTTTAAAATTATATTTCTCACAAACACGCGGATCAGTAAGTTAAAAGACATTGCATGCACCCTGCAATAAAACCATCCTTAACAACCAGTGCTTGGAATCGTCATAAACGTTACAGCCTTGCTCGTGACAATCCACTAAACACAATAGACCGTTTACCAGTAATATAACAATAATCTACCGCTAAGTATAATAATTCCCGTAGCTTTATGTTGTTTATAATTTTAACTATTTAATATTATATCGAAACGGACTTTATTTCTTAATCCATTGTCTTACTCGAAACCAAATTTTTAAAAAGAAATGTAAATTACATTTTCGGTGCATAAATCAAGTATTTCAAACATCATTACGATGTAAAGAATTTACATTGTAGCTACAAGCGAGTTGTGTCCGGTGTATTTCTTCGGATTACAGGAGTTGCGTCTGGTAGATTTTTTTTTGGTTACACGAATTATGTCCCGAAAAATAAAATATACAGGAACCTACATAAGTTATGTACCCAAATTCACACATTTTTCAATTACAATATTACGCATCAATTGTGTATATAACATTTTACACAAGAATAAAAGTTATTCCATTTTATTTATTTATAATATAATAATAATTATAGTAATTGTAAATATTTGCAAAAATAATAATATTTAAAAAAGTATGAATTTGATAATAATGATATAATATAATAATATAATAATAATAATCATAATAATGATCGCAAACTTACAATGACAATCTTTGTAACTCCACGCAAACATTACCTCTACACGACAATAATAATGGACAGAGTCGACTTTTATTCGGTAAAAGTCTTATACTAGGTATTTATATAACAATATAATGGACACATTTCTGGATTTGAATGTATTAAAAAATTTAATTTCAATTCACGAAACAACATATTATATCCTTATGTAAAATATTAATTTAAGTTTACTCATGTACCTCACTTTTGTTATTGGGATACAACTCGTGTACCAGAATTTCGTCAGGACACAACTCGTTAACTTCGGATATTATAGATCTAACCGTATTTATTGACTTAAAATAAATATAATTTATCATTAAATATAGAGGTACAGTTGTTCGATTTCAACAATATTTTATGAATTTTTATGAATTTTGATAATCATATTATTCCTGTATTTACATGTTATCCAAAAAAATATATTAGACATTCAAAAGACCGTTTCTAATTAATATAAATTATATTAATTTCGAATATTTTTTTTATAACTTCATATAAAGCGTTGAAAATGTAATTCGTTTATTTCAAACCATGTTATAGTAACACAGTTATTTTTTTTTTTTTTTTATAGTTTTCACTGGGCATTCTTAACCAAATTATCTGAAATACTTAAAAAATGTGTACAGTAAATATCTACCGAGCTGTACAAACACTTGGACAATGTGCCGTGGAAGTTGGACGTGATACAAATTACGTTCACTTTGTCACGGATCTAATAAAAGGTAATGACGTGAGGTAGACGCTTCGAGACTCCTTTAGAAAATTAGTTTCCTGGTTAGGAGTGCGTACGTACACTACATCTCGGAAAACTTTTTAATGCGTGCAGTTCGTTGTTATTTTATCCTTAACCTCGTTTGCCACATTTATTATTCGTATTAATGAATTGAATATTTTCTATTATGAAAAGTGTTAAGAGGAAGAACATTTGAAAAAAAAAATCTGAATTGCAAAAAAATGCATAAGGTTTGACAAAGAGCCAGGAAGTTTTTTCAAACTTCGGCTGTAAGACTGCGCAATTCGCTTAGAAACAATAATTTAATTAAAGACCTACGAGTGACCGATGTTTACATAATTAAATGCAACACGGATTTGGAAAAATATTCATTTTCTTATGACAACCGTTTGCACAATAATTACTCATAATTTACAATAATGGAGGGTATGCAATTTACATTTGCTGTTTTTCCAACGAACTGTTCCTATGTATTTCAAATTTAATATTATTCCACCAACATTATAATGTGTTACACTAACATTTCGGCACAATGGAACAATGTGATGTTGATATTACTATGGTAATTCGTAAATGCTTTCCATTCGATCGCTGCAAACAATAAACAGTACCTACGATCGACAAGTATCGATAAAATGTTGTGGATTAACGGGAAAAAAAGACGGGTGGTTGTTTTATAATATTTTGTCGTGATGGATGAACATCGATTTTGGTGTACGGACTACAAAGATATTATAGTTCGACGCTACCATCATATTGTACTCGATAGTATTTTCTTGTAAGCGAAACCGTAAACATTGTGATTTTTATGTTATGATATTATGAAGTTTAATTTGTCCGTTAATGGTACGACACACGTACACATAGGGTTGTTATAACATTGTTAGATTATATTACATTATTAATGATCATAAATAAGTCGTCAATAATTCGTTTATACATATACTTTGTACAAACGTTTTTTTATCAACCTCCACTTTCTCTTGTGATTCTAATTATTAAAAGAAAAAATACGTTTTGTTTTTTTAAAAACGTATAAATTATACAATTTTTAGAGCACTACATAGATGCACGTTATGTTTATATAGGTTATTATTTTCTTACTCTTATTAGTATTAGTTATTATTTACTGTTACTTTTATTTTTCGATATTAACTGTATATTACTATAGTACGCCGTTACCGCTCATGAGCAGACGTTCATTATGTTTGTCCGTTATCTTTTTTATTTCGTTGATTGCTTTCTGAATCTATAGTTTTCAATATGTATCAGAATACCTTTAAGCGCAATTTATCATCAACCTCATCATCATAGTCTACTAATGAGAGTGAAAAAAAAAGATTGATATAATATATAGATAGGTAAATAGGTAATTTTTTTATTATTTTTATAATAGTCATTACAATTGGTTAAATAAATAAATAATACAATCATAAGTTTTCTCGATAGTCTGTGATTGTGCTTGAAAAGAAATAAAGGATATAAAAATTCGACGATTAGTTATTAAAGAATTATTATGTTTATACACAATAATATTAATACAATGAATAATAAATCAAATACTATTGGGTTTAACATTGATAATGTAGAATATTGTAAAAAGTGTGTATGATCGAATTGTAACATATTGTTAACTTCACGACTAAAGTTTTATTTTATTTTTATTAGTCGAGTACTTATTTTTTTCTTTATTTCACCACATTTAAATTTTATACTTAAATTATACGCACGTGTAGACTAAAATAATTGCATTTTGAAAATTATTATGGTTTTTTACTATAATATTTGTTTGGTTATTTCTATCGGTTAGGTTACCTACTCTTCATTAATCATACCACTATTATTGCATCTATTTCCCATCACCGTAGTATGACGAATATTCATAAAGTACTTGTTAAAAATATAATCCAGATTCAATGTATTTAATCGGATGCTATAAAATAGTTTTACACATTAAAGTATTCTTTTCCTGTTGATATTTAAAACAAACAATAAAATTGTTCGAAAAAAAATAAAGCATTGGAATTAATATAGTCCAACACCTCTAAAGTTTTTATCTTCGAATACCGGGGCCGTAAAAATCTTTAAAGTTATGCACAGGGTACGCAACTATGTGTTAAGACGAATTTTATTACAGGTGCTTAGGAACAAAAACTCGATGCCCATAGGAATTGAAAAAGTCTCAGATTCCATTATGTATTTATGAGTGTTCCTAACTCTTAAGCCCTTCTAAGATATGATCATTTACTAACGAATTATGTATACTCTTTAAAAAGTGCGATAAATAGCTTACAGCTGCATAAATAAAAATAAATAAGCATCGATCTACTAAAATAACAGTTGAAATAAATTTGTAAAACGCATTCGATAAATACGTTAGTCTGTAACAATTATCAACCACATACGATAGAACATTAAATTCTCAATCAAACTTATATAATAATATATAATGGATAAAATGATTGCCAATCATTGTCTCAAGAACAGCTGATTTGGTCAATGTCATATTAGGTAACCAATTACATCGTGTTTGTGTAAAGCACCATGAACAATTTTTTTTTTCTAAAAAAAGGTTTTAATAATCGTTTCAGCATTCAGGAGTTACTTAATAATAAAAACGTTGATTATATAGTCGGTACATATGTCTACCAGGTGCTGTAATTATGATATCCTTCACAAATTATGGTTTCGGCTCCATTTATTGTACACAAGCCATCTCAACAACCAAACGATTCATATCGTAATGGTTTGTGAGAGAATCAATGACGTATATGAGGTATGAGATAATAGGAGATAATCCCCACTGCCGAGATTTTCCCACAAATAATATTGTATGTTGTTTAATTTATAATTTTTTCTAAACGTAAGCAAAATAAATAAATAACATTTACACTAAGAAAATGACCGATTGATTTTTTAGATAGACGTTAATAGTATTATCATCAAGGGTGATAATATCGCTTCCGTATTCCACTTCATTGTGGTTGGTAATCCATCACATTTTTAGAGGAAAGATGGTTGCATTTTCTTACCACTGTTCCCTAGGGCGGTCTGAAATACGTCACTAAAAAGTAAACGAACATTAATTAATAACAACTTAATTATGATAATGTTTTGGTATTATTCAATTGTTTGATAATTTTTTTTGGACATTTAACGACTTTTCACTCGTGCGAAATGTATTTTAACGGACAATATTTTGTTACAATTTTACAACTCTCTGTTTTAGATAAAAATATTGGTGATCCGACATTTTTCATGGTTATAATTAGGCAGGCTGATATTCCGATTTCACATGATACAAATAACCACTTTTATTTGCAGTAAAATATATTTGGTACATCTGGTTATATTCCTAAACTTTATGGTTAATCTCGGTCTTATACATTTGCATGATTGAAAAATAACATTAATCATTCTTATCATAGAAAGGTTCACGAGTTAATATTAATTAAATGTTATCATTGTGATAGAAAAATAAAATGAAAATAAATCAATAAAGATATAAATTTATCTTATGTTTTATCTTCGTCACATATCATCGTTGTAAAATCATATTTATTAGGAATCCAGATTTATGGATGTTGCTGATGCGCTAATGGTTAGTAGTAATAGAACAAAAATTAAAGAGAAGTGACGAGTTGGGAATTATGTGAAGAATTTGAAACAATTTTCTGGTTCATTTTTAATCACTACCTCGTGTTATCAGTAAAATATGCTTGTGAAACACGATGACAATTGTGCTGTAAATGTTTTTATCAATCAAATTGTTATTTATTTCATAAAAAACCACTTTTGTTATACTAAACCATGAATTACGCTTGAACCTTAAAATACTATATTTCTCATCCGTCTAGGTATAAATTAAATGAAATATTATACGTGCGATTTCAGATTGGCTCTTTAACGCCATCCCCAACTATTAAAGCAGAAACCTCCGCACAAACATCCTTCAGTATTTTGTATTAATACAATGTTGACTAAATATTTGTAACATATGTTAATTCTTATCTCTAGTTGGTTTGAACGGACCTTTTATAAATATGTGCAAGGTGCGTAAGGGCATACTCCGGTAACTGAGAGATTAGCGGAACACTGCCATATGTCCATGAACATTTCGACTAACTTTCCACTCATTCCACCGATATACCGATGTACGGATTTCTGTAGCACTTAAACCTAAATATATTCGTCTGTTTCATATGATAATTCGACGTGTATTTACCATTGCACCAAGGTAGCGCTGAAAACAATCCGGTTGAGAAAGTAAAGCAGGCGAATTTAGAAATACATACAAAAGTTCATACTGTGAAATTTCAAATATGGCCATGAATAAAATGTAAGTATTTCAAAAATCCTTTGAGCATGTTTTTTGGTAAGCAAACCCTCAATGTTTATCCAAGCTGTGCCGCGATTTGTAATGACTAATAACACAACTTGCTATAATAGAAAAAAATTTGGGAACCACTGGTTTAATATTGTGACGACAAATGTTTCGTGATGGTTCCCAATGTTCTGATAAAAACAGCGTACCGTCTTTTTATATATAAATAAAAATAGAAAAAAAGAATCCAACGACATATGTATACGTTTCTTCCTTGTGCGGATCGTAATTGAAATACAACAGCCCCGCAGCCATTTGCGCCACAGCGTACCTTAATTATTAATGTTACAGACACGTGTGTTTTTATCGCATTAGATATAATGAAGAACGTGCTTAAAATCACTCAGCTAGATATGCACTCGGCAAAAAGTAGTTATCCAAACACTTACAAGAATAGCTTAGTTTACTGAACACTTGTACTCCATGCCAACGTCTGATTGCCGTTGAAAAGAAGCAGGTACGCAACGTCCATCGGAAAAAATCCGTTCTTCTAAATTAACGATCGCAATATTTGTCTCTGTAACGTAATCAGCTCCATAACATTCTTTTAACGCTCCTTCAAAATCCTTAGAATATCTACTAGTTATTATTATTATTATTATTGGTCAACTTTAATCTATTAAATAAATCTTCTGTCTTTTATTTTTATTTAATTGTTTTCTTAACAAATATGCATAATATTTATTAAATTACAATTTTTCATGTTTAGATTAAATTGGACGTGGTTTTGTTATCAAAATCTATTAATTGGTAATATTATTGAACGTACTGATACTTTCATCGATAGAGACAATAAAACATGCTTGTAGTCAAATTTATTTTCTAAAATATATTTTATATTTACCTTCGAATTGATAAGTTCAATAAAAGGTAATTGGATAATAAATGTTAACGCTTAACAGATTTATTACCCTTTCCCCTTACTATTTATACAAAGTAAAAATGGCAAAAACTTTACTTTCACCTACAACAGAAACGCACCAACAACATATTATCGTAAGTAATTCCGTTCCCTATTTACATTTGGAATTTTAATATTTCATTGAAATTTTTATTCTTCATCTGATTGTGCTTGCATACCAAAAAGATCGATACCAATACTTTTTTAGATGCTGTAGTATTTCTTATTTCTTTGGTAATGAAACCCACAAAGAATTTAAAAAGATATTACGGTTATATTTAAAAAAAAGTGATTTTAGTTTGAACAAAAATTAAGATTCCATATTTAAAATAAATAATTTGCAATAGATGAAATAGTAAAATAAATACTAAATTGCTGTAATGATATTTCTGATGGTCAGATACGGTATGACAATGAACGCGACTGGTACAAGTCGAGAGTATAACAATATTATTACGATCGGTTGATTTTATCAACATAGCTATTACTTTCATCATTTCGATATGAATTATTTTGAAGATTTGACATATTAATCTGAAAAGTCTAAATACTCGAGGAAATACAGTCAATAGTCAATTATCTTTATAAACACTTGCTCGAAGTATTTCCGTTCGGGAGGTGGATAAGAAAATAATTTAAAATTGCTCGTACACATATTAAAATTTGGTTGTTTTACACACAAATATGCAAGCATAAAGATATTCTATTCAAGATAAAAGTCTGTCTTGGCAAATAAAATAACACTCCAAAAATGTGCAATTATAACAATTACAAATTATAATTGAAATGATTTAATATTTATATAATATAATATCATGTACAGTATAGATAAGTATTATAAACAATTCAAAAAATAAATTATTTTTTCACAGTTCACTTTACGCAGGCAGCACTAAATTGCTTTCATAATGTACAAGTATTATACCCAACGCTACCCGTAATGTATTATAAATTTTGTAAGTACAATTAATGGCTATAAGGAAAACTCGATTTTTATAACAATAAGTATTAAGTGTTATCAAAAGCTTCAAAATTTAAAATGTAATTCGTATTTTATCTTATTTTCTTTTCTTGGTAAACATATTTTAGTAAACATAAAAAAAACTCAATAACCTATTTAAAAATCCTATATTATACTACTACAGTAGACTTTTAGTGACATTTTCCAATCAAAGAAATCGTTCACATAAATAAAAAATAATTACAAATAGTAATTTATTAATAATTATATAAATATGTAGATGTCATCCCTTATTCCCAGTCTAAATCTATTTAAACTTAAACGGTTTTAACGTCGAAAATGTTTATTGAGAGGCATGTTTGAGAAAAAATATAGACAATCATAAAAATTATTATAATAAGCTATTATTATATCAAATTTTATAGTTATTTAAATTTTTACTTCAAATACATAATTTTAATAATGCGTATTCTGTTATAAAATCCTAGAAAATATATAATTATGGGGATAAAATATTTATTACATTATAATAATTCTTTAATATCCATTAATCTCCATAATTAACGCAATCATACAGACCAACCCATGCAAAAACTGAAGGTGATCCCAGAAGGCAACTAAAACGAAAATGGTACCAAGACCTGCTAAAAGATTAAATCCTATCTACATAACATAAAGTTGTATCAATCGATGGATTCTTCATTCAATATCAATAACCGCTTATACGATATACGAATAAATCGTCCCTTTCACTTATAACAAAAACTAAATTAAAATATTATAATACACTATTTAAAAACAAACTACAAAAATAAATATTATTATTGAAGTATAATTATAAGCTTAAAAACATAATTAATATTGGTAAACAAATTGTAATTTATAAATAATAATTAAATACTCATATTTATTATTTTTCAATAGCTTTTCTATTTATTCGGTGTACATCAATAAACTATCAATAATAAATATTTATTAACATTTGTGCAACATTAGATCAGCAAATTATTTTTAAATAAAACACAATGTTTAGTTTTCATATATCTCAATTAAGATTGAGCTTAAACTATAATTTGTTTCATTAACTTTTTAATATTAATTCTCTTACTAATATTTTTCTTACATGTTTTAATGAAAATAAATATTTATTTATTGTTCAAATGTTTTTCCGAACCAAACATATTTATTTTTATGAATATTTTTTATGCTTAATTATAACATGATACGATATTCATCATAACGGTAAAAATTATATGATAACGATAAAAAATCAAATATATATATATAAAAAATACATATAAAAATATTACAATCATCGATAGAACTAATTATATTAAATAATAGTACATATAATAGAAAATAAAATATATGTCTACTAATAATTTTAAATACTTACTAAAAGTATTATAATGTTCATGACATTTTTTATTTTTCGTTAACATAAGTGTGCCCTTACACCAATGACGCCTTGGGCAAATATACCCATTTTTCTTCCTTGGATCCAACACTGCTAGTATCTAAAGTGTACTCTCAAAAAGTTAGACTTCAAAGCATAAAACAAATTTATTTTTTTTTTATCTAAATATAAATATTTATCTTTCATCATAATCTAGATAGATTTAAATTTAGTTATTTTATATCTTTATTTAGATTGAATTTTCGTATTATGTTTATCTTTATCTAGATAAAAAAGTATTTTTCTAATCCTAACACTGTTGATTTATTTCTTAGCTCCAAGACCTAATACAATGTCTTCGTACTATAATGAAGACATGATGGTTTATGTACGAATATAATTCCAAATAACATTTATTGATGGATTAATATCGAAAATGGATCAAATGAGAGCTACCTATAATAGTAATAAGTCAGAAATATTATAATATCAATATTTAAAATAATATCAGTGCTCGAACAAGGGGAGGGGTTTTACACAGAAGGTCGGAGCTCTTCTAATATATATATATATATATATATATATATATATATATATATATATAT
>NW_020272149.1:2214319-2236974 GCF_003268045.1 Sipha flava
ATATATATATATATATATATATATATATATATATATATATATATATTTTTTTTTTTTTGAGTGCTAACTGTGTTTTTTTACTAGAATGGGGGATGCTACAAACTAATACCTCAAATATTTTTTATTAAACTGTGAAGTTAAATTTATTTTAATGGTACAATGAATTATACTAGTTTTATTTTTATTATTTATTATTCTTTTTTATGGTCCTTTATGTCATATTGAAAGTCCTATATTTTTTTGAATAGTTTGTCTATATATCACTACAATAAACCTTATACATATAAGTTCTAAGGATACAACAAATATGTGCAGCTTTCAGTTTCAGTTTTTTTAAAGAGTACGGGTTCTAGAACCGATTAATTTCGATTAATTCTGATTATTAGATATTTATTAAAAAATAATATGAAATTATTTATTTATTTTTGTTTAAATTGTAATTGTTTCATTTCATAAAAATAGAAGGTATTATGAATAGTTAAAAAAATAATTATTTACATTTTTTTTTTTTTCAATCTTTAGATTGGTTAAATGACTTTGATGGCTCTCCACTTATCCCTATCCATTACAGCAACTTTTAGTTCCTTATAGTTGGTTTCCCCTATATCGTCTATGATCTGTTTCATAAATGGTGTTCTTGGTCTACCTCTTCCAGCTTTTCCTTCTATTTTTCCTTCTATTATTGTCGTTATCCATTCATTATTTCTCATAATATGTCCGATCCATTTTTTCCTCCTTTCTTTGATTGTCGTCCATATTGCTTTTTGTTCGTTCATTCTTAGGTATACTTCCTCATTTTTAACTTTCTCTGTCCAAAAAATTTTCAGTGCTCTTCTCCAACACCATGTTTCAAATGCTTCAATCTTTTTTCTTTCCGCTTTTAATATCGTCCATGTTTCTGCCCCATAGAGGGCTATACTCCATACAAAACTCTTTATAAGATTTTTCCTGGTGTTTAAGCTAACAGTGTTTGCCGTTAATAGGTGTTTCTTTTGGTAAAATGCCTGTTTTGCTTGTGCTATTCTGCTCTTTATGTCCATTTCGCTTCTTCCATCATGTGTTATTTTACTTCCTTGATATGTAAAACATTGAATAGTTTCCAGCTTCTCATTTTCAATCGTTATGTTCGAAAGAAATTTCTGCTTGCTGCATATTAATATTTTTGTCTTGCTCTTATTTATTTTCATTTTGTATTCTTTACAGCTATCATTCATTTTTGTTAACATGTTGCCTAAAGCTTCTTCACTTTCCGCAATCAATGCTATGTCGTCTGCAAAGCGCAACATTTGTACTAGCATACCATTAATTTTAATTCCTCCATTTTTTTCTTCTCTTAATTGCTTTAGAGTGTTTTCAATGTACAGATTAAATAGTGTTGGTGATAAGTTACACCCTTGTCTAACTCCTTTTTCAATATTTGCTTCTTCCCATGCTTTGCTTCTTTTATCTGTTATCACAGCCTTTTCATTTAAGTATAACTTATGAATAATTCTTCTGTCTTTAAAATCGATATTTATGGTTTTCATAATATTGAATAATATCTCCCAATTGACGTTGTCAAAAGCTTTTTCTAAGTCAATGAACGTTATATACATAGGCTTGATTACTCTATACATCTTTTCCATGATCATTCTTAAGTACAGTATAGCCTCCCTGGTTCCTCTATTCCTCCTGAAACCAAATTGGTCTTTCTCTAGATTGACACTTATTTTTGCTTCTATTCTTTTGTTAATATTTTCGATGCATGTGTTATTAGACTTATGGTTCTATGATCTTCGCATTTTTTTGACTTCTTTTTTTTCGGTAATGGTATCATTAGGCACTTCTCGAAATCTTTGGGAACTAGCCCTTTTTCATATGCATTATATATTATTTTATATAATATCTTCTTTCCTTGACCTTCCATTGCTTTTAACATTTCTCCACTTATGTTGTCTATGCCTGTAGCTTTGTTGTGTTTCAACTCATTTAGTGCTGTCTCAAATTCCTCTTTCAAAATGGGTTGTCCTATATTTTCCTGTCCTGCATCTTCTTCTTCCATGGCCCATTGTCCCGCATATATATTGTCATTTCCATATAACTTTTCAATATATTTTTTCCATACTTCTAATTTTTTTTTCCCCTTCAGTAATTATCTTATCATCTATTCCTCTAAGTATAGTGGCTTTATCTTTGTATTCTCTAAAAAATCGTTTAATGTTCTTGTACGCTTTATCACTCAAGCCTTTTGTTAGACAGGAATCAATATCTTTGCATATATTGTTTAACCATTCCTCTTTGGCTTTCTTCGCTTCTCTATTGACCAAGTTTCTATACTTTTTATATTCTGACATTCCTTCTTCACTAACCGCGTTTTTGTATTTTCTTCGTTTTTCAATAAGATCTATAATTCCGTTGTTTATCCATGGTTTCGTAGGCATTTCTTTAGTGAATTTGAGATGTTTTTCCGCTGCTTTTGTCATTGTATCCCTTAATTTTTCCCATTCGACTTTGTCATTATCCTGGTTCTTATTGCTATTTGCTTCTTGTAATAGATTATTTAATTCTTCATTGAAATCGCTTCTTATTTCTTTATTCTTTAGTTTATCCATGCACCATTTTCTTTTTGTATTTTCGTTGGATTCCTTTCTTTTCAGGCTTAAGTTTGTTTCCATTAACACTAGATTGTGATCACTGTTAATGTTCGCACCTGGGTAGGTTTTGCATTTTTTTACTTGGTTTTTATATCTATTTCTTACTAATATATAATCTATTTGATATCTTGCTCTTCCTCCCGGCATGGTCCATTTATATCTTCTTCTTATCGGTTGTGAGAACATTGTATTCGTAATGATTAGATTTCTTTCTTTGCAGAACTCAATTAGCCTATGTCCCTTTTCGTTTCTTTTGCCTAAACTAAACGCACCTGTAACTCCATGTTCTTTTGCCTCCCCTACTATAGCATTCTAGTCTCCTAAAATAATCAAATTTGTCTTTTCGTTTGTCATTTCTATCACCTCATTTATTTGTTCATACATTTCCTCTATTTCTTCGTCTTTGTGAGTTGAGGTTGGCATGTATACTTGTAAAATAAATGTATCAACAGGTTTAGTTTCTATTTTAATAGCAATTATTCGATCATTATATTAAACAATTTCTACTACTTTTTTTCCTATTTCTTTGTTTAGTATGAAACCAACTCCTGTTACTCTGTGGTCATCTCCGCTAAATATAATTCTGTAGCCTTCCGACCAGAAATCTCCTTTATCTGACCATTTTAGTTCACTTATTCCTATTATATCTATTTTAAGTCCTTCCATTTCAATTTTGAGGTTCTCCAATTTACCACAGATCCCTAAAGACCTTACATTCCACGTTCCTATTCTTCTTTTCCTTAATTTGTTCTTCTCCTTTAATGAATACTTAGTAGCATTAGTCCCCGCCCGAAGATCCGAATGGGAGACTATTTTACCTCCGGAATTTTTTAATTCTACTGTATCCATCATGTCATTATCCTCAGGATGTATAATGCAGTAGTTTCCTCTTGCTTTCTGCATCGCAGTCGCGGGTCAGTACTTAAGCTATCCTCAAGCTGCCTTCGCCAAATCCTTCCTTTGCCGTTAGATCCGCTGCGAAAATCGTCAATGGTCGGTAGTAGCGGTTACTGCAGCCCTCCGCTACCTCCTTTTAATCGCCTTTTACGATAAGCAGGAGTTACTGTGGTCCTATTCTAACCCCAGACTACAGGGGTAATTATTTACATTACATTAGCCTATTATAAAGAAATCTTTGAGTTAGGTTAAGTTACTTTATTCCAACTCATAGTAAGATTTTGTAAAATATTTTGTAATATTGTGAAATATTATGATTTGATGAAATAAATATCTTTAATTTTAATTAGGAATAAAAGTTAATATTGGCTACTGTTGTAGCTAAAAATTTGTTTAAAAATGAATTATATTTAATGCTTAATAGACAAGATAGTTGATATACTCATTGTAAATTGTAATATATATATATATTTAATATGTAGGTCTATTAATATATTAATAAACATACAAAAATAATAATATTAATATTATAAATTTACTTATTATATGCATTACACTATTACAGTTTACAACACAAAATAATAAAACATAAAAAGATTTGAATTTTATTTTTCTGAACCGACAAATGGACAAACAAAATAGTCATTACCATAGTTTTACTAATCTAAATTAACCTTTTTATAATTAAGGTTACAGTTACGGTTACGGTTTTTCATTTTTGGAAATTAAGGTTCCGGTTTCAGTTACGGTTCCTAAATTATAAAGGTTAACCGGTTCCAGTAATGGTTCTTTTCGATTACGGTTCTGGTCCCTGATTTAAATTCCTATCATATATAAATATTGTTTCAATCGCTATGATCAGGTGCGTACTGGGTCCATTTTCCCTACCATGAAACTACTAATAGATATAGATCTCATGTATACTTACCTATAACAATAGCCAGGTTGTCTACCCATTTTTATACTACGACAAAACTATAAAATAACCATGAACCTAAATAATAAACCAAATATAAATTTTGATTTGAGTTCTATAAAAATAAATAAATACACAAAAATATTAAAATAATTATTTTTATTTAAGAGACCTTGAATAAATTGTGAATTAAAAATTAAAAATACATTGTAAGACCTTGAATAAATTATAAAATATGAATAGTATATTCTTGAAAAAAGTTCAATACAAGTAAATTAATATACAAATAGTTCAGTAAAATTTTTAAAACTAAACTTTTAACATTCTTAAGATTTCTGTACTTTGTTTACTTGAGCCGGTTAATGTTGGCCAACAATTCCCTTTCACAGTTCATCAAAAACAATAATTCCAAATTATCATGTGTTAAACAATTTCTTAAATATGTTTTTATTCGTTTAGAAAACGATCGTTCATGCGTTACTTGAGTAAGAGGAATTATTATAAGAAACTTTTATACTTCAAATAATGAATATTGAACTCATAAATAACTTTATTGATGCATAATAAACATGAATTAAATTTTTTTTCTCGTCCACATTGTATTATTATAATTTTTCTGAGAGTATTCAAAATTATCGTTGATAATTATTAATCCAATTAATTTATAATTAACTTTATTATAAACAGAAACAGTATACTCAGCTGTTTTATCATGTCTTGTGTTCTTATTGTAATTCACTAGAATTATAAATAAAAATTATTTGTTTTTCGATGAATATATGTTTAAGTATAAAATAGTTAATTATGATCGAAGCTAGTAGTTTTAGTGCACCAAAAATTGCATTATCAATAAATACGAGTAATCATCAAAATTTATTATTTGTTCTTTATGTAATTTTCTCTTTTCAATTATTCAATTAAAATTGTTAAAAATATTAAAATTATTGAATTTAACTGAAATTACAGGTACCTATTTGATAAGGGACCCAGGTCTTATAATTTTTAAGAGAGCCTACCGGGATTCTAATTTGGCTATGATAAACAAATGCTGTTCACGATCGTAAATTATTAACCGATAGGCCAATATTTGTGTATATGTGTCTTATTGTTATTTCATGTGTATGTAAATAATAATATTGATAGACCCGTGTCATCAGCCATCCGAGAACTATGCAAATTTTTTTTTATATTTTCACATCAGTTATATGCGACGTTGACCAACACAAATACATAATCACATTTTATTATTATTATACAGACGCATACTACAATATTATGTTATTATTCCTTATTGCTGTGTTCATCAATCATCGCGATTATAACTGTAAATTATATTATTTAGTATTTTATATTTATGCTCGACCGAATAGTGAGATTTTTTTTTTAAATTTTTATTTGTATTAATGCAACATTGTACCAGAGGAGCAAATTTAATAATAGTTATTTATTATATTTCACCGAACCACAATGGCTAATATTTTATATTGATTTACTATTTATTATCTTTTTAGTTTTACATAACCTAACCTTAGTTGGTTTAAAGAGGTTGAAAATGATCAAACATGAACCAAACTAGTTATTGATTATTATATTTTATTTAACTGTATAGCTGCGAATTTTATCTGTTTGTAATTTATTATTTATTATATAGCAAAAATAGTTGCCTGAAGTTATTTTATTTATTCAAGAAACTTTTTTTGCATAGTTTTTGAATACACATCACAATATACATTTACATATATAGCTTACTAGATTTTCCCACCACTTCTGGCTGACGTATTACATTATCCTACATACCGTCTAGATAACTAGTAAAGTCGTTTCTGTACAATAGTTTATGAATATTTTATGAAGACGAAAACGCAGAAATAAAATCCTGTAAATTCCACTTATATAGGTTCGATAAAATTTGGTTAATATTATTCAACTTCCGGTCATTCCAACTGTTGTACAGTCAAAAACTAATATCCGACGTTTTGCCATTTTTATTTTTGTTTTTTGTTGTTTTCTGAATTATCTGGAAAACTGTTCAGACATTCAAAAAATGGCCCATCGAATGCATGAACTAGATAACTTTTATAATCAGAAGAAGAAAAAAAACTTTTGACAGTCGGAAAAATTGTTCCGGCCGAAGTGTTGTCGACATCGAAAATTAAAATTAAAAAAACAAAAAAACAATATTGTAAAATAAATACATCCCTTGATTCACAGGAAATATAAAATTATCTAAAATCCAATTGGGAAGTATAGCATATATTAACCAATTAGCAAATATTTAATGTTGATGAATATTATTTTATCGATTATTTGTTAACAATTTAGACGCATAAATCGCGATTCAATGTAATAGACGAGGGATTGGTATGGGTTGTAATAACAAAAGTAGTTAGGTGAAAAAAATTCCATACAACATGAAACATTAAATCATATATATCACGCTTTTCGACACTGTGTACAAACCGAAAAAAATAACTTTTACGATTTCGTAGAATGCCTCAACTATATATTCAAAACAAAAATATAGTTTAATTGAATTTATTTTGATAGAAAAAATGTTTATGAAATATTTACGTAATTATTGAAGTGAACATCAACCGACACTGATAATTCCTAACATTATAAAATAATTATTAATTTTCATGAAATTTATATTAAAAATTTCATTCGGAGCAGAAAAAAATACTAATTTAGAGTATAATTATTATATACAAAAAAAAACCATACCAGACAAAATTAAGATGTTGTATTAAGATAAATTGATATGTCAAACACGAGAGGTATTGAGATTTTTTCGGGGTTTTCGGACGAGTATGCGCTTGGTGGTTTTCGGTCTTGTTATGACTGTTTTCTTAAACAATATCAGCTCTATGTCAACTTTCGTACTTTCGTAAATATGTATAAATATATTTATTTTATGCTAATTAGAATAATTAATTTACTTTTTTTTTTTTTCATATTATACTCCAGATACTTATTTATTGTACTTTATATTCACTTCTTTCAAAATAAAAAATTTTTTATGTTTTATTTGTTTAATTACTCTTAAGTCGTACTTAATTATAATTTGAAACTCGTAATGAGTAAAATCAATTAAATCTAACTCAGATTAACTGATATAAGCAAATATTTGTTTTACTTTCATTCTCACTTCTTTCAATAAAGTGTTTAACCAATAAATTTCAATTTTCCACATCAACCAGACCTCCAATGATTGTTCACTGCTGTTAATAATTTATCATAATATATTTTATAATTATTGTCTTAAATTAATTGATGGATCGTGAATTGAAATTTCAATCCCATGCAATTGCTATACTAGAACAGAATTTCACCGATGGGTTTTCATTGGAAATTACATTTAAATATTTTATGCAGTATGGTTACACGGAAGGTAAGGCTTGGTGGTATTGGCCACAATGTCAAAATGATTTGAAATTCACACAGAGAAAATACAATCATGGCCATAAAGTAAAAAGTCTGTAGAAGCTTTGAGAGAGAAATAGTAAACCATTTTATCGTCCCAATTGATGATCAGAGCACCAGCGCTTTATTTCCGACACTCTAAGTGTGTTAGAAACCAGAAACGATCATTATTCCACACTTTTAGAAGGTAAGCCATTGAGACATTTTATATTCTTGATTGTAACATTTATAATATAAAGTATATTTTGATTTGTTGAAAAAATAAGAATGGTAGACAAACTGAATTACTTAAATAAAAAATTGTATTATTTTATTTTAAAAAAATTATACAATTTCCCAGAAAAAATTTGCTTCATATGCTCTGAACATCAACGATCTCACATTTAATTTGTACTCACTTATTTTGTATGAAAACACATATTTATTTTGTATGAAAAATTCATAATGTATAGAAAATGTTATATAAAAATATTGTTCTGCGACTTCTTCAGATCGGGTTTGCTGGTGATCACATTCATCTAGGTAAGCAGAAATGTCTTACAGAGGGTAACACATTTACACGTTAATCACTACACAATAAATTTAAAATAATGTTATTTCATTTTTCGTAGTTTTGTAATACACTAGTTAGTAGATGTAATGACCTTCAAATCTATCATGATCTAATAGATAAACTTTGAAAAATAATTGGAAACCCAATATATTACATTATACATAACACAAACATATTTTTCTGAATTGGGATAAGACGTGCACCCTCCTCGCCCCCTCCTTGGATCCACGCCTTCCCGCATCGGATACCGTGACAGCACTGAGAACGGGATCACAGGGCAATCCAAATAAGTGCACGAGATGTCCATGATCCGGCCAAAAAAGTTTTGAGGTACTGCACGCGCAACCAATAACAATCCCTGCATCATACGAACGAAATTCGTGTATTATAACTCGGTGCGCGTCATGTGAAAAAATAAAAATATATTTTCTTCCTTTTTGTTGAACGTCAACGGATAATTGTTCTTTGGCTGCCACCGCTGTTAATGCAGAATCGTTACCGCATTGTTGGTCTACTTGCACAATTGCAGAGCACTCGTCCATCGTTCAGATCATCGACCCTCTGAACGTCAACTGCAGAAGTTCCTTCAGGCTGCACTTTCTCCGTGTTTTGCAGGTTCACTTCGATTGCTTCGTTCAAGCCCGTACAATCATATTTGTTCCTTTGCAACTTCACCGCGCCCACGTCGTTTCGGCAACTCGTCCCCTTCACCACGCGTGCTTTGATTTACAATTAAAGTTTCATCTTATAAATTGTTCGAAGTTTCCCCCTTGATGTTTTAAACATGATTGCAAAAGTTTAATAAAAATATTCTATTCCTTTGATGTGGCAGCGTTTATTTGGTCTTCTTTTAAATTTATTACACATCAGTCGTATTTTGTTTTTTAAATGTTGGACACTAATAGGGAGGCTTGCTTACAAAACAGTTCATAAATGTCTCCGTCAAAAGTAGTTCAATGGGATCAATTCGGAGATCTTGCGAGCCATATAATTACATCATTAATACCAATCTATGGGTTAGGAAAAATTTCATTTAAATATTGTCGAATAATAATGATATATTGATGCACCATTTTGTTGTTAAGAGATATTTTTTTTGTATGGCTAATATAATATTTTCTAATAGTAACAATAATTGATTTACGAAAAAACTTATATGTCTTCTACATGTATGATTTTCAAGTATTAAGTTGAATATATTTAAAATTTCATTAATACTAGATTATTCGTAAATATTAAACTTCATCATACTAAGACTTTGCCTATGATTTAATTAGAAAAAAAATTGTATGTGAATATTTAAAAAAAAAAAGTATTCTATCCCAATATAAAAAAAAATGATGCTTTTTAGAAAAAGGAAATTATATTGTATACCATCCGCGTAAAAAAAATTGAAATTTGTCTGAAATTATTGAATTTGGTACTACTTTTCATTTCCCGAAAACCCAATTTCAATACAAGATATAACCTCTTAGCGTAAACATACTGTTTTATGTATTAGAATTACACACGCTAAATATGATAAATTCTTATTCCCTTTTACCTTTATACAATGCGATATACAGCCGTATAAAGCACTTATTATTGCCAGAACACCTAATGAATAGACACTTTTCGATGCATTTTACTGCGAGGACAACAAATTTTTTTCGTATTGTTATAAAATAATTACTTAAAGTAAAATTTTCATTTAACAAAAAAAAACTACCCAGTGTATTATATAATTTATATTTTATATAATACGTGATGTACGTACGTGGTTGTGGACCTTCAAATATGAAGATCTAGGATGAAAACATGGACTAAAAGCAAGGCGACAAAATATGAAAATAAAAAATACTCTTAGAGAGTATTGTATCATATATATAAGTAAAAATAAAGACAAAAGATGTGTCTAGGTAAAGTGCTTACAAAAACGGTGTAAGTAGTTTAAAAATCTATACTATATGGCACCAGGTGGCGTCGACAACTCTTTTTCGTAATGGCAAAAGCCAATATTAAACTTTTTTTTTTCATTTTTTGTATTTTGTATAATTTATTAACCCAATATCATTTTTCTTTTTAAATTACACACAAAAATATAATTCCAAGTGGTTAAATGAGAAAAAAAAATTAAAAAAAAAAAAAAGATTTATTTGGTTTAGTGAATAACATAAAAAAATTTAATTAAACAAAAAATGTATAATTTTATGTTATCGGATTTTTACTCGTATCGTGTTAACGTCATTTGAACAACATAGAATGTTTCTGTTTTATTTTCCCAAAGGCAAATCCAATGTTTTCCTTTGGCTTTGTACATGCACTTTGACGATAAATTTAATGACGCAAATAATATTTTCAATGTTATACAATTGTGATAGGTTCAATGATTCATGTTTTAAACATATAGTTTTATATACGGTTTTTAAGTATATAAATACAACGATTAAAGTAATTTAATACATAAATCATCCGTATTCTTCGTATATCCTAGCCTAATCTGTTCATATCCCATTCTCTAATAGAAGCTAATTTTGAAACAGAGAACTGCAAACAAAGTACAGCAGCAGACGGAATAACCATCACGTTTTCTTCTATCAGATAATCAAAATTGTCGGAAGTACCGACGACTATAATTCAAGAAGTCCGGAAGAACGCAAAGGCGACATCTGACGAAACAGGCCCACTATAGATCTCCGGTGTCAAGCGGCTCCACCTTATTGCCGGCGAGCGGTCGATTAGTCTCATCTCATTCGACAAAATGTATCCCGCAATACGGACGACGTGCGAATACCGCGGGCACGTCAACCGATTCACCTGACCTATCCGATTTTTCAGCCCTCGTATTTCACCTGACCGATTTGCCATTATGGTCCAACTATGAAACAGCTCTTTTCAGAGACTCAAATCAATTTCAGATCCCTCACCTCCAGTCATTTAACCTTTGATAACCCCGATTCAACTGGTACGTGAACGTCACTTATTATTTTAGCATCCCAACCTCTGCCCTTGCTTGCACATATTGTATATTTTTTATATATTATATGTCAAAAATATAAGAACTTCTTCCCCCCCCCATTGTAAAAAAAATGATCTCGGACTACTCCAATCTCTTCTTCAATCATTTATTTAAGCACCATGGAAGTGGAATCGTATTTCCTCCCTGGAATGGCTTGTCGAACAACTATTACACACAACATAAATCAAACGTGATTGCTCTTAAATAAATCACATTAATTAATTTCACAAAACGGTACAGTCCGTACTCTACCATATTATATTTCCCGGAAAATCAATAGTTATTTACCAAATGACCTGTATAAAATATATTATTATACACCTCTTACTTACTTAATTTATCAAATCCGTAGGTAAATTAAATAAATAAAAATGATATAAATTATTTTAAATTTTATTTCAAATGAATATATATCATATATTTAAAATGAATTTCTTAAAGTTCTAAAATCGATCGTTCAATTTTTATTAAAAAAATTCATTTTAGAAAGTCACTCATAACTAAGACGGTTATGCTTTTTAATATCGACGGGGCAAAGGCACTTGGTTCTCCGAAAAAGTAGTCACTTACTGTTGAGGAAACGATACAAGGAATATTAAGCGGATCTATAGTCAGCTCAAGATGTATTCTCCCATGAGTACATGAACAATAAAAATAATTGTAAAAAACCTTTTTTCTTGATAATACCACTATATGACATTTATCTGTGTGACTCGTATTAAATTCAATTGTTCCCTACGATTTCATCGTACACTTGCTGTAAAGCTATTTTTCCTAGTGGTTTTTTTTTTATTTATAATTGCGTAAGTATTCATTCAGAAACGTTCTGAAGAGTTTAATACGTAAATTACATACAAATTAACTTAAACGACAACGGATCTTTTGTCTCCGATAAGACTCCGAAGATGCGTGTTGCATCTTAATGTAAATCTCTTGCACGCTTGAAACATTACTCTTCTGGAGGGTTAAGGAACTATTCATTATAGAATACACAAATAATATAATCATATCATATGGTACAACTTAATTAACAGTTAATGTGTGGCAGTATCAAATAATTTTAAATAACGCAGTCAAGGTAACTTGGTAACTATAGCTCAGTAAATTTTTATTAACATGGTGAGTTGTAATTTTTCCCAAAACTTAATAGTCCTGGTAATATACTAGGAGTGGATAGACCTACCGGGATACCGGATAAATCCCGATAGGCCCTCCTCTCGTAAGCTTTTATTTCTTATTTTTAATACACTAATACAGTGTTCGCTTCACAATAAATATAAATAATAAATATACAATAATAAACAGTTATGTTTATATTTAATGTTTATTGTAGTAATGTAGTGTACCATTAAGCAGTATTTATATATAATGTACAATATTTAATGATAGTTAATCACTAAAATATTAACAATATTGTTTTCCATATACTATTAATTTGATGATTTTAATTATTCTATTCTATAAGTAGTTACGACTTTACGGGTTCCAATAGTTAAGTAATGACTATTCAGCGCATGAATTACATGTGTATACTAAAATCAAATACCTACTCTATTTGGAACTTCCGTGGAAAAATAAGAAATTAAGTTTAAAAACACCAAAAATATTTTGCCGACATGAAAATACAAACAAAATTAATACCAAGAAATAATAATTACTTACTAATAAAACACGAATTATGATTCCTTCTTCTTCTTCTGGCTTTTATAACTCTCCAAGAGTTTCCGCCGCCATCACCAAATCACTCCACTTATCACGATCTTGCACAATCTCCCTCCAATCCTGCACTCCAAGATCTTCCAAATCCTTTTCTACAACATCCAACCATCTCTTCCGAGGACGACCCCGTGGCCTTTTTCCTTCTGGTTTCCAATTCAGTACCATTTTGGTTACTGCATCAGAATTCCGCCTCATGACATGTCCTAGCCATTGTATCCTTTGTCTCTTTATGAAACCATTTATTGATACTATTTTTAATTCCTCCTTCAATTCTTGGTTGAACTTCCTACGCCACTAACCTGTCCTTGGGTCTTTAACCGGGCCACATATCTTTCGCCATATTTTGTTTTCAAAAGTCTTTAGTCGTCGTTCTGTAATACTTGTAGTAGCCCATACTTCACAACCATATGTTAGTATCTGTCTTATGATTGATGTATATAGTCTTATTTTTGTTCGTTTTGAAAATAATTTAGACTTAAAAAACTTCAGCAAGGCGAAAAACGCTCTCTCTGCTTTTGTTATTCTCGACCCGATCTCATAGGACCAATCATTTTTAGTATTAAGTAATGTACCTAGATACTGAAATTGTTCGACTTTTTCATATGGTAACGTCTCTAAAACATCAAGCGATGTTTCCATGTCTAATAGTTCCATTAATTTTGTTTTGTCTGCGTTTATGTGTAGCCCTATTCGTTCTGCTGCGTGTTCTAATGCTTCAGTAGCTCTCACTGTATCATCCAATGTTTCTCCTATGATATTAAGATCATCTGCAAAACCTAGCACTTTTATATGATATTCATCCACGTTTATTCCTCTTGCTTCGTTTTGCAAAACTCGTACTGCCTTTTCTAGGGCTATGTTGAATAATAATGGGGATAGTGCGTCCCTCTGTTTTAGTCCCGTTTCAACATTAAACGCATCTGACGTAGTACTTTCTACTCTGACTTGGTACTTCACTCCTTCCATAGACAGTTTGGTTAGATTTATTAATTTTTTTGGGAAACCAAATTCTTCCATTATGTTGTACAGGCTATTTCTATGAATGCTGTCATAAGCTTTCCTAAAGTCAACAAACATTTGTCATATATTTTGGCGATATTCATATTTCTTCTCAATTAAACGCGCTATTACTGATAGCTGCTCTATGGTTGACCTCCCTTTGCGAAAACCACTTTGGTACTCTCCTAAACATTCTTCTGCATACGGTGTCAAACGGTTTAGTAGGATTTTGGAGAAAACTTTGTACACTGAATTTAGAAGAGATATCCCTCTATAGTTGCTACATTCAGTTTTATCACCCTTCTTATGGAGCGGTATAATTATTGCTTCGTTCCAGGTTTCTGACATTACTTCCTCCGACCATACCCTATGACATATACATAGTCTGGTCCTCCAGGTTGGGGGTTGAGCGTGGGGTTAACAACCCCACCTTTGTAAAAAGTCTTATGTTATGATACCATCAAAAAATCAGCCTCGAATTATGATTATGAATACAAAATCTGTATGTATAAAAAAAATTTAGGTTATTTCCAGAATTTATAATTCAAGAACGGCTGGACCGATTTTGATGATCTCTGATTTGTTGGATTCGTCTCCGAACAAGAAAAAAATAACTCTAATCTTGGCAAGAATACAGATAATTATCTAGATAAGTAAAAATTTTATCTTAGATAAGTGATTAGATAACTTAGTGTTATTTATCTAGATAAGATAAAAGATGACAAAAAATGTATCTAGATGAGTCCCAACACTGAATGTAGAATATTTTTGCGAGCCATATATTAAATAATGGCGGACCATAGTTTGCCCACCACTGCCCTAAGTGACCATACAATAGACCATGGCACATTTCTTGAAATGGTTATTTTACTAAGCAAATATGACCCTATTTCAAAATTACATATTGACTCTTCAATTGAAAATAGTAAAATATGTCATAATGCCTGTTCTAAACAAGGAGTTGGTACCTTAACATTTCTATCTAAGACAGTAGTCTTAGATAAGTCTTATATAGTAGGTTATATATTGAATATTTATTCTTCTATGATAAAATCTAATATTTCAAAAGAATTTATCGAAGCTGGGATATACTCAATTCAGCTCGATACAACTCAAGATACTTCAATAAGTGACCAATGCTCAATAATAATATGATATTTTTCAAAATTTAGTGTAAAAGATAGATTAATAGCTATGGTAAAATGTAAATCGTCGACTGAAGAAGCATCTGTTGAACTATTGTTGAATGTTCTTAAAACAGCAAATATTGATATATTAAATTGCGTGGGAAATTCAACTGATAGAGCGGCTAATATGCTAGGTCAATACAGAGGGTTTTCAGCAAAACTCAGTGAAATGGGGGCTACCCAACTACATGTCTGGTGTTACGCACACGTCTTAAATTTATTAATTTGTGATATTACTAAAAATAAAGTAGAAGCATTATCTTTACTTGGTTTACTCAACAGTTGTGCTATATTTATAAGAGAATCATACAAAAGAATAGATATTTGGTTAGAAAAGTGTTCAAATAAACGACTTGGTACCATTGAACAAACTAGATGGTGGGCAAAAGATTTTGCTTTATCAAAAATATTCGGACTTTTTAATGAACAAGAAAATAGCCTTTATATTGAGTTAATTACAACATTAGAAGAGATATACACAGATTCTAATATTAAATCAGATGTACATGTACGCTATAAATCAAAAAGTTTATTAGAATCTCTTTGTAAGTACGAAACAATTTTAACAGCCCAAACATTTTTACATATCTTCAAACAAACCATATCTTTATCAAAGTATTTTCAGACGCAAGATCTAGATTTATTACAAGCTCATAGAATGGTAATTAATACAATAATTAGTATAAAAGATATATTTCAAGATTTTTCCGCCATCAAAGAAGCGGCTGATAAATTCGTTCGAAGTGCCAATATATAATTAAAATCACTTAAAAGTAATTTAATTGTAGAAGATAGTTTTTCAAAAGTTCGTCAGCGTAAAAAAAAACGTAGAGAATAATCTTATGAATCTGAAGATGAACAAATTAATAATTTTCTTTATAGTTACGAATGTTATGTTTATAATTCAATGATTGATACAATTATTAATAGTTTGGGTTCCCGTTTTGAAAAACATGAACAACTCTGCGCTGATTTTTCATGCTTAGATCCACAAAATTTCAAAAAAAATAAGTACCCCGAAACTCTTTAGAAAAAGTGTTTAGTGTAATCAAACGATTTAATAATGATATAACTTAACAATCTTTACAACAAGAATTGCAGGATTTTGGTTTAAAATGGGGAATATTGAGTCAAAGTTTAACAGAAGAATATTACAATGATGACATACAGCAAAAAATTTTTTGTTGTAAATCATCTGATAAAAAGTGTCATATTTGCTGTTTTTTTGTATTGGTTCGCTATAATTTGTATACCAATGCATATCCAGGACTTAATTTGGCTTAAAAAATATTAATAACTTTCTTAGTAAACCAAGTGTCATGTAGACGTTCTTTTTCTAAATTTTAACTTTTAAAGACATCAATTCGTAGTACTTTAAGTCAACAGAACCTCGAAACTCTCATGTTAATGAGTGTAGAAAAAGATATTCTAATGGAAATAATTTAGGCAATTAACATAATTTCAACAAAAAGTGGTCTCCTCAAGAAAGTGCTTCAATATTAAATAGTATTAAGTATTATTTATAAATTTTGACATATTATTATAATCTTAACATGTTATGAAAATTTATATTAATAAATACAGGATCTAAACTTTTGACTATCGTATTTATTTATTATGATTATTATTATTATTTAAATATGATTAGTAATTATATTTAAAAATATAAAAATGCATTACATGCACATGGTAAAAATAAGAAAAACGAATATATATTTTGCGTGAGATAAAAGGGGAGAATATGTAGGGTTAAAGCTCCTATTTACTTGGAAGTAACCATTGCCCATTGGGCCTTTTCCATACATTTCCCGATAAAATTAATTTAGCCTATCCGCTCCTGTAATATACATTTAATAATCCTAATAATTAGGAGATAAGTCGAAGATATTCGGTGATATCAAGGTTTCAACTTTATAATAGTATAATGTGTAAGTAGTGGGTGATAAATTATTAAAAAAGACAATTTGTAATCCCAGCAACTACCTGGTAAAATGCATTCCTTCATCATCAGTAAATATAACTGTAAACAGCGGAATCGTGTTGTAAGCATATTCGAAGAATACTACATTAAGAAATCGGTGGATGCAGTTTAGAAAAAATCAAATGAATAGCCTTCTAAGTATACATTGAAACCTATTTAGTATTTGGTAGGGCATCAACGATAGAAAATTCGCTTCATAAAATTACAACTTATATATTTTTTAAATTAAATTATGAATATTGAGTAATAAGAACACATATAACTACTAACAACATTTTAATTTTCACTCCTTAATCACTTTGAATAAATAACTTTCTAATTGTTCTCGTTATATAAATCTCAATACAGTTACATTTTGTAAGATACTATTCTAAAAATGTTAATAAAACATTTGTAAATATCTGATGAATGTATCCTGTATTTATGAAATTGAAAACAAATTTACCTGAATACACGAGTAAATAATTGTAATATGTTTAGTATATATATAGTATACATCGTATACTGTTATCATAATGTATGTAGCATGATAAAATAAACTAAGCACGTGCGTTGTACAAATTACATTTTAATGATGCAATAATGTAATTCACGTAAGACAAATACACAAAAAATATAAACTAATACTAAGCATATTTTTAGCTTACTTATCATACTTATTCATTGTTGTTTTCGTAATATTTTAAATCATAGATAATAAAAAGTTCATGCTGAATGTGTATTCTCAATAAATCTTAAGTATGTATCTTCTTGTGCGATTACCTAAATATATTTTATAATCACATATCGTAATATCAAAGTACACGATAAATGACTATTTTTATATTTTATTCAACGCAATACGTGGAAAAACTGAATTATAAAATAAAAAAAAAACAGATTAATTAAATGAAATAGATATTGATGTGGTTTACAAACAGAAAAAGTTAGATTGTAACTTTTCATAGGAAAAAGTTCCAAAAATTTGTTTAACACGAAAATATAATTTAACGGCATTCAATTCGGTGGCAGATATACATTACGATTTATTAAAGAATTGCGTGAAAATTCGAATGATAAAAATACTAATAAAATGTAATTCGAACACTTAAATGGATTACGCTTGGAAGAACAATGAAATCATTGTTAATTGTCGGCTTTAAATAATGAATACGTTTTCAATAGAAAACATATTAAAATTTTCCAGCAGCAAATATTATATCCCAGGTAGCAAAATAACAATATTATAACATTATAATCAAGTTATAAACGTAATATGAAATATTGCTCAATAACTATTAATTTAATATAAATACATTACAATAATATAATTATATTAATATAGTATTATTTGGCAAGTTTGAAAATATTCTAACATTTCAAATATAACATTTTTAACATTTAATTAATTAATCTTAAACATTTTAATAATTACACCTGCATATTAATTTTAGAATTTAGTCCTTCATATTTGTTTTAATATAATACTTTTTGATAGTTTCATTAGTATTTATTAGCTGCATGTCCCCAGCCCCCCCACCTCGGACTTTCGAGTTCAAATTTTTACAGTCGTTTGTGCTTCGTTTGTGCTTGTTTGTGCTTTTATTCCCGTCGTTTGTGCTCAACCCGTTTCCGAGTTATTGAACTTTCAAGGTGGGGGGGCTGGGGACATGCTCAGCCCCCCCACCTCGGACTTTCGACTTCAAATTTTTACAGTCGTTTGTGCTTCATTTGTGCTTGTTTGCGCTTTTATTCCCGTCGTTTGTGCTCAACCCGTTTTCGAGTTATCGAACTTTCAAGGTGGGGAGGCTGGGGACATGCTCAGCCCCCCACTACCTCGGACTTTCGAGTTCAAATTTTTACAGTCATTTATGCTTGTTTTTGCTTTTATTCCCGTCGTTTGTGCTTAACTCATTTCCGAGATGTTAAACATTGAAGGAGGGAGGGGCCTAAAGACATGCTTAATAAATTCAAAATATATTTAAACACACTTTTTGTGTATATTGTTTTATCAACACATTTTATAAAGTAAACTTAGTATATGTAAGTAACCAATTTTTTATTTATTATCGACCTGTTCGTTTATTCCAAGTTTGTGCAGATTTGTGATCAAATTTCGACAGAAAATTCTGATTTACTTGGGTTTTTTTTTCATACTTTAAGTAATGACCAACATATTTTTTTTAAAAATGAATTTGCATACAAAATAATAAGACCTTTTCTCTTTGTTTATATTTGAGAAAACCAAAACAATACGTTCATTATTGAAGGATATCTATTTTCCAATTTATAAATGCCAATCACCTTTTTTAAATTAAATAACATTCAAACAATTATTATTATATTATTAGCTTTTTACACAGCATATATTTATATAATAAAATATTTTTCATATGACAAATTTTCTTAGGTATACATTTAATAAAAATGTAATCATTTATTGATTTCTTGAAATATAAAGTAATTCTACAATAAATATGAAAGTATATATATGTAACATTTTATAAAAGTTTTAAATTAAAATTACAAAAAATATTTTACTAATAATAACAAATTTGATATAAGTATAAGAACATTTTAACATTAATTACAAACATTTAAAAAAAAACAGATATTATAATAGTTATTTACGTAAAAATTAAAACGTATGAACATTTTAATTAAAAAATAAATGACACATTACAGTTTTTAAGTTTTTGAATAAAATTTTAAATTAAAACATAAATTAATTATTTAAAATACATTATTTAAAATGCTTTTTGACTTATTCAAATTAAGCAAATATACTAACATTAGTAACCTAATACTTTTTTATTTAGTGTACAGTATGAATTGACAGTTAACATTTGTGGATGCTCTTACGTATCGTGTGGAATGCAGTATGTCATCACATCGTTCCCATGTAATATTAGTTTCCCTCCAATTGTATGATACATAATGCCCAATGCATTAATGTTTTTGGATTTTGGTATTATGAAATTAATAATACCTCTGAGTGTGAATTTGTTATGTAGCACATTTATTGTTGTTGGAATGTCACTCAAAACGACAGTTAATTCAAAGTCTAATTTTTTTTCCCAGCTCAAGACTTTGGAATACAGGTTCAATGAAAAAATGTTTTCCAAATGTAAAATTTGTTTTAAATTTTGTACATGGTCCGCAACGTGCCAAAAACCATTTTTGACCACGGGATGGTGGAGATAATATAGTAAAGGAACTATTGCTATTACTGATTCATTCATCCTCACGACATTAACAGATTTTGTTATAGAATTAATAAACTTGTATTAACGTTTTGTTGATATTTTGTATCTACTAAAAGCAAACCGAAGGTGGTTTGCGTACTTATGCAATTTCATCAACCATGTGTTATTTACTATTATAAATTATAACTTTTTAACTTTTTGCTAAATAGACACCAGTCTTGTAATGTATTCGAATACTTTTTGAAGTATTTATATGCTATTCTGAATACAATTTATATTTTTTTTATTTTTTAAGTATTTTGATTATTTCTTAATTGTATTTTTACTAAAATTTAAATACTTGTATTAAAATATCATAAAGTATTTTATTAATTTTAATTTATTATTTAAAAAAAAAAATCGATTTTGTTGAAAACTAATATTATGTTTTTGTATAGTAAAAGTAGGTAGGTAATAGCAATGTTACCACACTAAATACCACATTACATTTTATATAGTTTCTGTTTTGGAATTTTTTAAGAAAACTGAAAATCTAATAAATTTAAAATAGTTCCATATTAATAGTAATATTACCAATTTTTATTATATTTTTTTCATTGAAATTTAATCATTATTAGTTAAACTATATGTGAATGCAGAATGAAATATGTGAACATGTATTTATCTCTAAATAGTCAGACATGTTATAATAATTGTTAAGATTCATGGAAAGTAGTAACATAATAGTTACCTATACTGGTGTACAATACATATATATATAATATAGCATAAAATTAAAAAAAATACTTGGATTTGTATTCAAATACTTTGTAAGTATTCATAAAATACATTTTTATAATAGTATTTTAAAAGTATTTTTAATACTTTTTTATTCGAATACTATTATTAGTATCTTAATACTTTTTCAAATGTATTGTTTATAAACTGTGTTTACGGTTAGACACGTAGGTATGCATAAGTTTCAGTGCGAATTCGCAGTAGCCTGCCAGATCTAAAATTCCGTGGCCGGATAAAATGGTCGCTTAAACGTCAATCCAAATTTAAAAATGACAAAATAAAAAAGGTTTCATACAATTTTAAAAACGTGTTATGATATTATCATAGAAGTTTTTTCAAAATGAAAATTCATCAATAATTATTATATCACTTCGGGGTTTTGGTGAGAAGAGCTCTTATTGTTATAAAATACACGTAAAAATATCAAATATTTAAATTTTTGTACGCAAATTAATTAAAAAAAAAAAAATAAAGTGGGTCATTATAAAAAAAATCCCAAGTAATTCAGAATTTTCTGCTGAAGTTTGATCATAAATCTGCACAAACGTGGAATAAACGAACAGATCAATAAGAATAATTGGTTAGTGGGGAGGCTAAGTCCTTAGGCCCCTCCCTCCTTCAATGTTTAACATCTCGGAAATGGGTTAAGCACAAACGACGGGAATAAAAGCAAAAACAAGTATAAACGACTGTAAAAATTTGAACTCGAAAGTCCGAGGTAGTGGGGGGGCTGAGCATGTCCCCAGCCCACCCACCTTGAAAGTTCAATAACTCGGAAACGGGTTGAGCACAAACGACGGGAATAAAAGCACAAACAAGCACAAACGAAGCACAAACGACTGTAAAAATTTGAAGTCGAAAGTCCGAGGTGGGGGGGCTGGGGACATGCAGCTGTATTTATTAGTACTTCTACTTTCCCTGATTATCTTCAAAGGAACTTTTAATTGAACAATTTAGTTTATTATTATTCAATATTCGAGGTGTTAATTATATTAATAATGTTAATTAGAATACCATATACATAAATATAAATATATTATACATTAAGTTGTTTATCAATATAAACATACTTTAATTTCCCATGTATTTTGGTACTTATATAATTATTGAATAATTTAAAATAAATAAATTCAACTAAATTTTAAATTTGTTAACTTATATTTTCTTCAATTTTAGGTATTTCTTCTTAGACCTTTTTTTAAAAATAATTTTCTAACATAATATGAAATAAAACATAATTAATTAATTTCACTTGGTAGATTATATAATTTGTAAAAAAAAAAAACAAATAGGTACATTATTTTTTTTTTCTAAATGCTGCTCCAGCTAAGTATATTTTTATTGGCGTTTCAATATCCGAATTTGGCATATCTTGAAAACTTTTGAT
>NW_020272149.1:2241927-2263333 GCF_003268045.1 Sipha flava
TTTCAACATCATACTTAATTTTCATGACTACACTTAATATTTTTTTCCATGTTTCTGTCAAAAAAGATAAACAAAAAAATTGAAAGAATAACAGAGATTAATATAATAATTACCATCAGAAGATGATTCACGTTGAGTAGCATTAAAATTTGATTTGTATTTATCTATAGTAGTACCATGAAATGAAGATGTCGCTGTAGAAATAAGTTATTACATAAAAAGCAAAATAATATATTAAATGCATATTAAAATAGTTAAAATATAATTATAAAGTAAAATTATTTAAGTTATTTATAGTATAATTGACATTAATATTCTAAATAATTAAATGTTATAACTATTCAATATATAATCAAATTAGCAAATTTGAATAAGTTTTAAAAACATTTTAGAAAATGTATTTAGAATTTAAGTACATTAAGTTTTTTTCTTACCTGAAACAAGCATCCTGGAACTTTTAGTTAGAGGTTGATTTACTTTAATGTCTTCATATGGATTTGAATTTAACTGAGTGACTTTAAATGGTGATGCAGTTGTATGTACAACAGTCGACTCTTGCATAGTTACTAAATATATAATATAAATATAATATATTGTATTAAGTATATATATTAGGCAATTGTTTAGTATTATTTACCAAGAGTATTAGATGAATCATTAATATTAGTTGAAGTGTTAAAAATATCTGGATTATCTGGTGAATCAGGAATATCATTCTGGGTACTACTTTTTAAACTACAAAAATTATCTGAAAAATCTGAAGAAAAAAAATATAAAACATTATTTTATACTACTATACATACTATATAGTATTATTATAACATAATTAGTGTTTATACTATCTTAATTCTAAAGTCATAATTATATTTGAGTTTTTGTTAAAATATAATTATTATTTTTTTAAAAGCAATACCTTGACTAGAAGAAGTTGCATTAAATAATCTTCTTTTTACTTGAATTTTTAGACTCATAATTTGACAATTGTCTATTGCCTTATAAGTCATTATTAGCAGATTGTGATAAATTACCTAGATACAAGTTTATAATCAATAATTAATTTAGTAACACTAAAATTGTATAGTTTTAAAATTTACCTTTGTTTAACAATTCATTAAAAATAGGAGGATCGTGAACCAATACTTTTTTACGTCTAATCTTGGACTGAATTTCATCACAAGTTGAAAGATCAGATGTTTCTTCATCTTTTTTTACTTTTGATTTAGCTTCAAGATAACTGACTATGGTAAAATACAAAAACTAATTGATAACAACCGCTCTCAAAAAAGGAAAATAATCAAAATCAAATGTATTTACGATTGATCTATGATGTATATGTTTCTTTATATTTTTTTTTGGCCAACCACAAACATCTTTTTTTACCCAATGACTGGGAACAGCTTCAACCGC
Organism: Sipha flava; assembly: GCF_003268045.1. Taxonomy (NCBI): domain Eukaryota; kingdom Metazoa; phylum Arthropoda; class Insecta; order Hemiptera; family Aphididae; genus Sipha; species Sipha flava. Next base: position 2,243,335 of record NW_020272149.1, read on the forward strand.
ATTTTCTTTAGTAAAATTTACCACAGTCCACATTTTAATCTAGTTATTTTTGTTTACCTACTGAAAAATATAATAGTTTGATAATTTTTCTTTTATAGCTTCTTAATTTTTTTTTTCTTTATAATAATATACGTATAGGACCTATACTATAGGTATATTAATAAAAGATTATTAAGTCAAGAGACCGGTCAAGAGGTACATTAACAATTTTCAAAATGCGTAAGTGGTATGCAGATATAAACAGGTTTGGAACCCTTACCCTAGATATTATTTTTACCTACAAATTTGATAGTAAAATGACCTATTGTCAATTAACTATAATATTAAAACTAAAAACATAAATTTAGATTTTCCAAAGTCAAATTTGTAATGTTCTTTAAACGTTACAGAAAACAAACTGAGTGCTAACATGCTCAACTAATACAATAAAAAATAATATAGGTAACTGCAATTTAACAATAACTTGAAAAAAAAAATAAAAATGTTTAAATAAAATTAGAGATAATTTAATCATTCAAACTAATTAACTAGATACATATGGAGGGCTGCATCTGAATTGCGTGTGGAATAAAAGAACTATGTTTGACAACAACCGAATTACGTGCGCGGTTTTTTCGAGACAGAGCTGAATTGCGTGCGCATATTTTATTTAAAGACAACCGGTTTTCACCGAGCTGGATGTGTCGGCCGGAGAATCATTTATCTGTATTTCATATGATAGCTATATATGGGTATTACACATATATTTCAATTTGTAGAAATCTTGAAAAATGTACAAACCAATGTTTATGTCAAAATTCGTAGCTCAAATGGAACAAAAAAACGACGGGAGGTATAAGAAAAAGAAGATTATATTAATGACATTAAGCATCAATTTCAAAATAAAATGTTAACTCGTTTGGAATTTATTGAAAAGTTGGCGTACAAAAATTTGCCAGTTGAGTTTTAAGTTTGAATACAAAACTCAATATATATATATATAAACAAACCTATTTATTTTTATTTTTTATTTTTTCTTATTTTTATAATATTTAGACTGTAATTTTAAATTACATTTTTTGCTACTCATATAAAATATTTAAATATAATCGTTTTTACGAGATACCTAATAATTTTATTGTATTATCACTTGAATTAATATTGTTTTAATAATTTGTATTCGAAGAATAAATGTATTCTTTAATTATTTAGTGTAACTCATTGGTTCATTTAAAGGAAAAAAAAAAATTTTTTTCGCAAAATGTGTGATCTGGCACATCGTGCGGCATCAACACTCTATCTCGCACGCAACTCGGCTCTGTCACAAAAAAACCGCGCACGCAAACTCAACCCTGTTTTGAAAAAACCACGCACACAATTCGACCCAGAAAACGATTTTCGCGCGCAACTCGGAACCGTCGATTAGGAGATATGAAAATAATTTTTATTTGTAATAAAATACTATAATTACTTGTATAATTTTTAATTTGGCATACATCGACCAAAGACATTGCCTTGACAGAAATGTTTTAAGAGAAGTATTTGTTATATAATTTTAACATAATAAATGAAAAACTGTATGCATATTTGAAATGTATAGGATCTAATCTGGAACATGAATATAATTGTTCTTAATTGATATGTATAAATAATACATAGTTGATACAAATAAAATATTTAAAATATTTATTATTTTTTAATATTTAAAATATTTAAATATATTTACAAAAAATTTACATTAATCTAGATTTTATACATTTTTTTTATATAAGCTTTAAATTTCCCAATTATGATGAATGTAATAAAGGGATAGCAATGCACTCTTCATTGCATAATAATATCATAACTTTATTTTGAATATCATTGATAGTCCACATATTTAAATTAATTGATAATTGTTTAACAACATATATTCCAAAGCAGGATGAACTTATAGGTTAATCATAAAAATATTTCCTGAATTTCAAATTTTTTGACAATCAAAATCACTTCACCAGTGTTATGTGAGTGAGCAATGTTAATTAATTTTATAATTTCATTATTTTTAGAAATAAAATAAGAATCAGCGTCTACTTTAGATTTAAATTTAAAACTATTGAAAATTAAAGAATTGAATTGTGAATTAATGCTGCCATTTAATAAAGGTCCATCATTATGTGGTCCTAATAATATGCCATTGTCACCACTTTGGACAGTTATATTTTTATTAGGACTGAAAATTTCATTTTCATTATATCTCATTACTACTTGTTCTAAAGGCTTATTAGGCTGTCTTAACATACTTTTTAGGACTTTCATATAATTTTAAAATGGGAATGTACTGCAATTATCAAGTGGCCCATACTGTTTATAATCATCTACTAAATGAATTAAACCATGAATGTTGTAAGATACAAGATGCTGTCCATAAACTTGTTCAAATGTTTCAACAAAGTAATTTAACAAATCATCAGCATATTCAGTGGCGGATTTAACGGTCGTTTAGTCGGCGAATGCCGACGGGGCCCCTCCTTAAATTATTCACTGAGGCCCTGAAAAATGATAGTAATTTTTTTTTAAATTTTACCGGAAAAAAAAATTATGGTACAAATTGTAATATCGTTTACAATTACCATTTTTATTTATAACAAAATAATTTAAATATACAGGAAATACTCAAGAGTACTCTGAATACTTCAAAAATAGAACATTTTATTTATAAACAAAGTAGAAAAGATCGAATATAGATATAGTTAGAAATACTGTTAATATTGATTATAGAATTCATATAATTTCCGAGTAGGTACACTATACAAGTATATGAACAATGATTTATTATCAGTTTCGCTGCATTACGTTATTTCTAATGTACTATTTTCCATTTTCGTATCGCGAGTGTAGCGAGTAGCTTTGTAAAATGGGGCTAAGGATTTTAGTGATACATTTATTACGAGGCCCCTCTTTTGGATTTGTCGACTTTATTTGAACCTTTAAATCCGCCAATGAGCATATTGTACAAATGAACTACAATTAGGAAATAATAGTATAATCATTGCGATATTGAGGGCCATAAAGTTTTTTAAACAATTATCAGACACAATGTTTTTCAATACCACAAGCCAGTATATAACAAAAATGAACGGAATTCGGTAGCTTTCCAGCGTGTCACTTCAATTAGAGATCTAGGTTTCCGAGAAAATTCACATGGAAATTCAGAAAATCGTTTACACTTTACTGCGATATAATACAAATTAAAAACACCTTATAGTTTATAAACTAAAATTTATTATAATCAAAGTTCTCAACGATAACAAGCATTGAGAAACGCAGCCTGCTAAAGGTGCGGTGTCCAATGCACGACCAGTTATAATTTTCGGTCGCTGATGACCGACTGGTGTTCAATGCGCGACCGATCGTAGGTACTAGGTTCTAAATTTCGTCAGTAGCACGCCGATGTTTATCGAAAGTTGACGTAAAACGGTACCAACATGTCTGATAATGAGTTGCTGTGTATTTTGAATAATAATAAATTAATTATAAACTTACTAGAAGATGAGTTGGAAGATAATGAAATATTATTTTGGTATTTGTTGCCTAAAAAAAGGAATCCAATTGATTCCTTATTTTTAAACCACGATTCTGAAGGATATTTTAAAATACTAATAAATAGACATTTGTTCGAAAATATTTTGGGAAATTTCTTTCCATTTTGCATCTTTAATTATTAAATTAAAATATTGCATGTGTGAACAGTCATAAAGCTCTGGATATTTACGCATGGATTCAATAAAAAGTTAATATTCTTGTGATGTAAATGCTATAGCCGACATATTGACCCCGAGAACGAATAGTCGACGCGTCGCGCTACACTGCTCTTGTCGCGATATTGTCACGGGTTGCGACGGAAAATTATCTGTCGCGCGTTGCAGTCGTGGGTAGGACACCAATCAATGGGAAACGCAAATAATCGGTAGAGCACGACCTGTCGCGGCGACCGGTCGCGGCGACAGGTCGCACATTGGACACCGTACCTTAAACAAATATCACGGACCACGGTTTTCACTTTTCTTATCTTATTCTAAGACCGTCAATACGCATGTTTATTGTTTATGTACAACATTTACGACTCGGGCTAGTTATATACTCTTCGTCCGTGATTAGCGATAAAATGAACCTGGATTATTGATAATTAATCGTAAATAATAAAATGTTTGATAATAATATAATGATAATATTCATATTATTGATAAATTTAAACTTCTAAAGACAATAAACCGTTACATAATACACATACCTAACTAATGGGATTCGGGAATTACACATTACGTTCAAAAACTGGGTGGGCTAAGCCTACCCAAGCCCCCCCCCCTATTTGCGCCTATGGCCCGCTCTAGTACGAGCGTTAAAAAACGTCCGTCATAACGCGTGCATTTTGTACATTCATGTGACACCAGCCTAAATAGAATTTTTAGTACAACAGTAAACTAAATAAACCAGTTAATGCACACACAAAGTGACCTTTGTATATACTATATTGCAGAGCAGCCGACTGACTGGTGACAGTGGAGTAGAAGGCATTACACCGAAATGGCACCAAAATAGGACACTTTAGTGTAAGGGGATTGCCACAATCGTCATTCGTTGTCAGGATGTTTAAAAAAAAAAGAATAAATTAAATATTTTTAAGCATAATTATAATATTATAATAATCCACCGTACGCGATGAACTAGGCGGGCGGCTAGAAAGGGAAGAGAATGAAATGAATATGAATATAATAAAAAAGTTATTAGTCGGCGTTGTTGTCGTGATCGACGCACGCCGATAGCGGTACATCAATCTATAATAATAAAATAATAAAATAAAATAATAATAAAAAATTATATGATATGTGGTTGTCGTCGTGGTCGGCCCGACGCACGGCGATAACGCAACCTGACAATATATAAATTTAATAATTCTAAATCCCAATGTAAAAACAATTTTGTATTTATCTCCTGTTCTAGTCCATTAATTAAATAAAATAAAAAATTATTAGGTATACATATGCCCTGTAAGAATTTATGCAGAAAACTTACGTTATCTCCACGGCACCATTATGTAACTTAAAAAATTACAAAAATGTGTTCTAAAATGTACTCAATGTACGTCAATATGTCACATGCATTCAGTTATGGTATATTTACGGGGAAGGGCGAAGGGGACTGGGTTTAAACCACTCCTCGTCCCTCAGAATAAAAGAAAATAATATGCCGTAGAAAATAGTAATGAATTAAAAATAATATGATTTATTTGTACGACAATATAATATTATAAGTTTATTGAAAATAAAACGACACTATATAGTTCTATAAATAATAATAAATTAGTAACACATTAATAATAATACAATATGATTTTTTATTTTTTTTAAAATAATATTATATTTTTATTGAAAATTAAATCCTACAAAATTGTTTTATTAATAATATTAATTTCATAATGAAGTAATAATAATATAATAATATTTTTTTTTCGCTTCTATAATAATATAAAACTTGTAATGTAAATAAAACAATAGTATATTATTTTAAGTATATTATTTCAGATGTAATGAATTATTAATATTTTAGTATTTTTATCATTACATTTTTGCTACCTGGAACACTTAAGGTAAAATCATTCTCTCTTGTTTAACTGCAACCAGTAGTAATTATTCCCGTCATTTTATTTAAATAAAAAAATTAGTTCGGAGTAGAATAAAAATTCTGATATCAAATAAGTACAATATACAAAAGAAAACAGAAAACCATACCCTACAATATTAATATAAAGTAATACAATGCAAATTATACACCAAAAGTCATAATTTTTTACACTCGAAGGAAGTATCAAAACAAATGTAACAAGATATTACATACATCAGTTACTGTTTATAATTATTATTCATATTATTATTATGATTATTATTATTATTATTATTTTTATTATTATTATTATTATTAATATTATTATTATGATTATATTTTTTTTTACAGTGAAAAAATTACAACGTGCCTAAATAGTAACTTAAAATATAAGGGAAATACATATGGAACATTTAGTGGTAGTGTCATTGGTCGTTTTTTTTTCAATTACATTAATTCGTCCAAAAATATTTATATGTTATTTTCCTATAGTAATTATTAATATTTTGTTCCTTAGATATTTGTTTTATATTCAAAAAAAAAACCTGGGTAGCAATGATCATTATGTGGTATTAAAATGATTAAAATATTTTTAAATTTATATAAATAAACATAATTATGTGATATAAAGTAAAAATTTAAACGTATGAAGTTGATGCTTATATTTTGTTTGTTAAATTATCTGCTTTGACGATGAATTTGAATGTGTTGAAAAGTGAATTAGGATCCTCATAGAAAGTTGCAGTGAGTGACTTTAGGAGATTAGAGTTCTTTCTATCCCTATTGTATATGGGTCATTCGATAAATATTCGTTTTATATAGGTACATTTATACCGTATTATATCATAAATACCGTTTTATGTGTACCCATGTTCGGTGCACTTTAGACATTAGACAACTGTGTGTTAATTTTGTGTGAACGACTTTTAATCTGATATTATGACCTCGAACTTTCTGGATAATTCAAGGGGGAAAGGCCAGTGATGTATATTTTGCTTTATTTAATGGACTTTGGTGGATTGAAAATTTTATTGTTGGTATCATGTACAAGTGCATAAATATTTAACTAAATCTAATATATCAATGCGAGAGATTATTTGGAGGATTGATGATTGTGTAGATGATATAGCATTTATGTTCGTATCTGTTGGTGTTTCAATGGCCGAGAATTCAAAATATTTTAATTTTGAAATTATTTTTATTTAAATTATGTATATATATTTGATTATGGGTGCTGATTTCTGACGTTGTATCGGTGTTTTTAAGGCTCTTGATTGCACTGAAACCGTCTATAAATATGATGGTATCGTTGTATAAGATGAAGAGCATTAAGGATTGCTATTCATTCTGCGGTGAATATTGATCAAGAATTTGGAAGTTTAAACATAAGTTCGGTCTCGTCTCGTATGACTTCTTAGATGTACTATAGTAATGAGTGTCTAGAATTTAAACCAATTACCATATAACGATAATTGGTGTTAAACGTGGTCAGGAAATTCTAAACTAAACATGTTTTGAATTAGATAGTTTTGGGTAGTTTAGAGGTTTAGCATTATTATCCTAGAAGATAAAAATAAAATTATAAATATTCAAAAGTTTTCTGTCTGTAAAACATTATCGTAATGTAATTGGTTTTAGTACGAATCGCAACACCCTAAAACTATAATTTTTAATATTATATAGGTCAATTAATATTATTTTAATTACATTAGTGCAGTTTACCAAATCAGACCGAGAAAGGAAAATTAAATTTGTGATTTAAGAAACATTTTCTCAGTTTTTCCACGAAATCGGTGACGAAACTGAATAGCTTTAACAATGTCCAATTAAATACGAGTATAATTTAATTTTGATTGTTTCATGTAAAAATTTTCAAAATTATCTAATATATTCGTACTACACGGAATCTGTGAACTTTTAAAGTATCTACTTTGTTTTGAAATGATTTTGAACAGTTCCATTTCGTAAATTTGTTTCCCAGATACCGTTGTCGATATATTTTACAGTTGCAGTTGAATCACAACATGTGTGTAGATTTCATCGTTAAACATAAATGTGATTCGTAGGAACAGTCGTGGTGACTACGGTCATACTTATTACAAATTTGCTGCCCAACGTATAATAATACATCGACTGCAGTTCCGTATAATTGTTAAGCTTTTCCTGGCAAATCCTTATTTAAATGTAACCCCTCCGGAGTACTCGAAAACTATCCCAATCGTACAAGAAGGTTTAAATAATATGTCAACGGACTGCTATGCCCCCATGATTTCAAAGCCCATCTCTCGATACGCACACATATTGCATTTGTCAATATTTTCTGATCCACGTCGTTGCCAGCAGCAATGGTATATCTCTGATAAAAATAATTTAAAAATACACGCATTTGCATTAATCTATAGCTTCGCGCACTTATCAGTTTCGCGGTTTTAATATAGTTCTGAACACCTTGAGCCGTAAAAAAAAACCTACATTCGAATATTGTAGGCCACTGAATAATATTACCGAATAATATGTAAAGATGGTTATTATTTATTATTTGATGTGATATTGGTGGAAAACTTTAAATGACCATGGATGAAAGATGTGCAATCGCGTGTGCTGTTTATTAATTTGTCTAAAATTATTTGTGTGTATACTATAATTATCACGAGTTGGCGTTCAATAAAAACATTTAAACTCGATACTCAATCTACGCGCAACAATGATAATGCACGGTTAGAACGAATATAGAGGGTGATTTTTTAATAAAAAATAATTCATAAATGTATATGACATAGTATGTACTTGGATTCGGTGTATAGAGCTAAGACTAAAGTAGTTAGAAAGGTCTATTCACACATTTCTTTTTTTTTTTTAACTATACATTTTTACAATGTCCTTCCCGTTTAAGGGTTTCTTTTTATTAAAAAAAAAAAAAATAGAATAGGTAAGTTATGCATCTGATGCAGGGTTATAGGCCTAGAGCCCGTTATACATCGTGCCTACCTGACTTTCCATTTATAAGACCTATAAGGTATTCTGGAATATATTTTTTGTATAATGTATGATTTGCATTTTATATTTAAATTATCTTGTGCATGAATAGACCAAATAATGGACAATAATTCAATACTAAATTATCAAAGGCAATAAACACATTAGTTATCAATAATTTTATTAAAACATGAACAAATTTCCGTAGTGCAAATTTTTGCAGAATTTGAGTAAGGTCATACCTAATAAAAAAATATTTAACAGTATTGTTTATCTATCTTGTTAGGTACATAAGAGTTATTATCGATTATGACCGTTATGGGTATTGTTAAATTGAGGTATCATTTCGTTTTGACTTCTGGTTTTTACTGTTGGGTTTGTAAAATTACCCAGTAGCAATAAATTGAACGAATATTTAAGCGGTAATAAGTCGCAAACAGATTACTGATATTAAATTCTGTAAACGTTAAAATTATTTTTTTCAGTAGCTTATAAATTTTCGTTGTCGAAAATAGATATTGCCATTTGAAAATCGAAGGTTGATAGTGTTTTATTAAATAAGAAAGGAAGTTAAAATTATCAAAATTGTAACACAGTGTAAAATAGTAAAATCTAGAAAGTTTAAAAAAAATATATTTTAAAATTTCTAATACTTCTCGAGATATTAACTGGTTCACAATAAAAAAATCCCCTGTAGAGGCAGTCTTCGTTTGGTCGTTTCATGATGCGATTTATAGGCTCGTTTCTTTGATAATTTGTCGAGAAAAATAAAACATGGAGTTATTACGATTTGAATCGTATAAGATGAAAGAGTACCTTAAAAAGTATTTTTAAAAGGACAAGGATAAGTACCCAGAGATAAGATTGTGGAGGAAAGAGAAGTTAAAAGAACGTCGTCGGTCAGCAAGCAAAATTAGTATTTTGTTTTTTTATTATCACTTGCTAATTAAATGTTTGTTTATAAATAATAAAAGTAATGATTTTCACTAATCGAATCGAATTATCAGGTTTAAAATAAATAAAGCTAAATTTACCAATTGAAAAAATACATCGTAATATATATTATCATCATTATTATTTCTTATAATATTGAGTAGGTACGAATATATTTGTCAATAGGTAATAGAGAAAAATCCTTGCAAAACATACAATGAATCGTGAAAATAACCGAATAACGTAATTGGGTTTAGTTTTGATGTACCAATACATTTTTAAAACATTATAAGTGCGAATTTGTTATGAAGAATGTTAATTTCACCTACCTTCTTCACCGAAATGCTTATTTTGTGCGTCAAAAAGACTTTAAGATAAAAACTTATAACTATAAAAAGTTTAAGTAATAAAACAGGAGTACGATATCGATATTTTATAAATTGTCTATAACAATTTGCGATATTTCCCAAGATAATGATGATAATCAAATTAAATTGTTCAGTACAATTCGTGTAGATAAAAACTACAAACTTTCACAATACAATTTTATGTTTCGATAAAAAAGGTTATTTAAATTTAATCAGTTTCGAAAAAACTGAAATACTGATTTTTTTTTTTAAACGGCCAGCTTCGAATTCTTTGAAAACGATAAAACAAAAAATTATTTCAAATGTCTGATTTGCCGCGGACGAACATGGCGCGCGCGTAGTCGATACCCACCTTAAGCTGACCACACACTACGGTTTTATTTGTCCGTGTACGGTGTACGGTGTAGTTCGCACATTTTTAGTTCGTACACCGATGAACGACACACACTATCCATTTTGTATCTTTGTACGGTGTTCGAACAATACGGACCGTTTTTTAAAAATGAATACCGAAAACCGAAGTCGACCCCACAAACTACATAATTTTTATTAGTTTAGATTTAGTTTTTTTACGTTGTCGACATATTTGTCTATTTAATCGTATATTATGGCTCCTGTTTCGCACACTGTAAATTTAGTTTTAGCAGCTACTGCCGTGGAATTAGTTCTTAAAATGAAAGGTAAAAACAAATGAGAAAATGGACTTATTTTTTATTATACCATTAATTAATATAATTTCTGTATCTTTGATACGTATATTGATACGGCACTCGAGTTGTGCGCTCCCGTCGTTTGGTGTCTCGTTATTTTATTAATATAGTACGACAGTTTTAGTTCGTACACAGGATATGAACACACACCTTCAGTTTTCTTCATTTCGAACACCGAACACGGACAAAAAATCAAACTCCTCAGTTTTTATTCCGTGTCTGTGTACGGTGTTTTTCGTCCGTTTTATTGCCCACACACTATCGGTGTACGTTGTTCGAACTACACTGTACACCGTACACGGACAAATAAAACCGTAGTGTGTGGCCAGCTTTAAATACGAACGTTAGTAGTCCTCGCGAGTAGTACGAAAGATCTGACTCGAACATATTCATCGCACTGAAAGCAATTGCAATGGGAGGTACACTAGGTAGGTCACGCTATTGTATCTCATCGTACGTCAGGTGTAAACTGGTTGAGTATTTATTTTTTTAAATTAGAACTAAACAAATGAATATGTTAAAAATTCAAAACATTGTATCGAAAGGTGTATCGAGGACTTCCAATAAGAACTGGTCTACCAATTAACATTTAACCAGGCGCATACTGGCCAACCGAGATACCAGGAAAATCTCAGTAGACCCTTTTAAAAGTTATAAGACCTGAGCCCCCTACCAAATTGGTACCAGCTTCAGTTTTGTTCAGTAATTCTATTAGGTACTTTTAACAATTTTACATTTTTTATTCTTTTTACTCATTTAATTATTTGAATTGGTGTTCAACTCATTACTAATTAATTTACTCATTTTTAAAATTAATTATTTTTAATTTATAGTGTTCATTGAATTATTACTTATTGTTTATATGTTTCTTTTATGATAATGTACACTATCCAGTAAAAGTTTCAAGTTGCTATGACACTTAAAATAATATATCATTCACCGTTTAAAGCTTAAATCAGTAGCACCCATGCAATTTACTTAATTTTTTCTTTCATAAGAACCTTCTAGAAATAACAAACACGACAAGAAATAATTACCGAAATCGGTCCAGCCGTTCCTACGTGATGCCATGACCAAGGGAAATGGGATTCATTTTAATATATATAATAGATATATAGATAGATGTATAGATGTATAATATATAAGTACCCAGTTGGCCAGATACTGTTTTCGTTACTGTTGGTTACTATATTCGTTATTTAAAGGCAAGTGGTACAGTGTTATTCATTACCGCGTAATTTCATACAAAAATACTAAAATCGTGATTAAAAAATGGCGGGGGGGGGGGGTAATTAGGTGAAAAGTACTTAACGATCTATTCTCATACCTACCAATAATACCAAAAATAAATTTCATTAAAATCAATGGAGCCATTTTGGAGGAGCACGACAACAAACACGGGTGACATGAGACTTGAGAGTAATCTGAAATTATTATTCGTGTTCGAGTACTCGGAATTTATAGTCGTTACAGCAGGACTTCGCAAGACTCTGCTACACCATCACTAACACCGATGATCATTTACTACACACACACACACACACACATGCATAGCTCGCACGCACGCACTAATATTATTGCTTATATTGAACTCCTTAGAAATGAACGGTATGTAATCCCCTTAAACGCGACGGGTTTACCGGTTGTCGTTTAAAATCGTAATGTGTGGACAAAAACGGTGATATTTTCTGCGCGCACGTGTCACGCATCGTAAACTAAATTGTTGATTTTTAATTCCAACATAAATGTTAAATGTCATTTATTTGATTGCCGTTTATAACGATGCAGCACGATAAAAACTGATGCCGTTCTGTCGTAGTGTATGGGTAAAGTCATTCAACGATAAAAACCGACGTGTCTAAAGGGCCGCACACACTACGATGAAACACGACGGTATGGCATACACTCCGCCCCATTACCAGATTCGACTCGGAAACCCGTTCGGCAGTATAAATACCGCAATGTCGGAGCGAGTGTCGAGCTCGAGATGCGTTCGCCCGGAGAACAACAATGGTTCACGAGCGCAAGTATAGCCCTAATATTGGGAGTGCTGAAATCGCTGAAAATAAAATAAAATAGACTTACTTAGATTATACAGATCTGAAAAAAAACAGGTTATTTGAACTCGGGGGTGCTAAAAACCCTTTCGCACCCCCATATTTGCACCTATACAATGGATGTCGACGAGTGGATGCGTATCCGCGCACGTCTCTAACGAGACATGATGTTCGTCGGCGTCAGGTTATCCACCGATCGTCTTTCGTCACAGGGTCCAGTGCACATTGCTGCTTCGGGTAAACGATTATTCTTCTCGACTCACCGCACCGCCCCGCACCAACGTAACGATATCGCTCGCATCGTTCTCATATTTGAACGGCGGCCCTTATTCCTCGAGTGATCGTAGCCGCCGGTACTTCCTCTCCCGTCCTCCCGTTCGCGACTGTTTAACCTTTACCCCTCTCTTTTACTTTTATTCATCCTTCCTTTTTCTTTTTCTTTTTTCTATTGTTCCTAGTTGACGTAATACTGTTACTGCTGATACTGCTACAATACACTTCTGTATATCACGTTCTGTACAAAGTTATTTTCTTAAATCACCATTAACCGGGTACCTTTTAAACACTCGTAAATCAACGCGTGTACACCCCAAGCGGCGAGTATTGGCATTTACTGTCCGATGTAACTTAAAACCGCTATCGCATCGATAACGTTCGTGATACAAGTTATAAGCATTTCAAATCGTCCCATAAGTGAGGACGTGTAGATATGTTCACCATACTACAGTATTCATTTAATTTACGAAATGTGAACAAAATAATAAGTAAAACTGAAATCGTATAATAATAATTATAACTTAACACCGATTGTTTTTTTATTTTTTCGAATAATCCACCTATAGGCGTACAACAAAATTTAATCGAACATTTCGTATAGGTACATTGTATTCGAAAAACAATAGTTATTTAATAATAGTTCATTAAGACTAGAAATAATATAAGTGATATAGTTGATTCAGTCATTTATGCTATATTCAAATCCTATATTGCTGATTTTTTTATATTGTATAATCTTGTCGTAATATGCTAATTGTATTGAAAACAATTTAAGCACAACCCCGTAAACTTTTAAAAAACAATTAAAATCAGTTTTCAATTTTAAGGAAAAATTGTGATACAAAATACAATTTCAAGATTCTTTAAAATGTTTATTTCTCAATTCTTAAGTAATTTCGTTATTTCAAAATTTATTAAATTCGATGTTTTTATTAATGTTACCAACATATTCTATACAAATAGCTAATTTCATTAATTATTTTCAGTTTGATAATAGATAATGTATAAAAATTATTCTCATCATAGCATATTGACTCTGCCGTCCTAGCTCTCACTAACGTTATAAAAAATGCCACACTCGATTCATCACCACCCTCAATTACCTCTTACAACAACAAAAGTCTCCCCGAATATCTATCCCAACTACTAGCTGTAAAACGTCGTGCTAGAAATCGTTGGCAACGTACTCATCTCCTCAGCGATAAAAGATACTACAACAACATTACATGTTCTTTAAAAAATCTCCTTCAAACATAACCAGTGAGAATTATCAACACTATATTAACTCATTAACAAAAACGAACTTGCTTTGGAGAGCTACAAAAAAAATTCTAAACCAAAAAAATACAATTCCTCCCATCAAATACAACGATAGAACTTTTGCTATTACAAACCTGGAAAAAGCAAAATTATTTGCCTCTCACCTAGAAAATAACTTTTCGCCTCATCCTGATATAAATGACATTGATAACACATCTTTCATAGAAAAATCGTTAACCAATGCTCTTCCGATGTCTCTACCTACAAAACACACCTCCCCCTCAGAAATTCAATTCATTATTAAACACTTACCAAATAAAAAATCACCTGGTCACGATCTTATCACTAATAGTATTATTAAACATCTTCCCAAGAAAGCCCTCTTACTCCTAACCTACATTTTTAATTAAATTCTTCGTCTTTCCCACATTCCCCAAACATGGAAACACTCTATAATAATCCTAATTTATAAGCCCGGTAAGCCACCTGACTCACCTTCCTCTATCGTCCCATCAGTCTATTACCCTCCCTCTCAAAAATTCTCGAAAATTTTTTTTTCAATTTTGAACTGCAATAAGGCCACATTCGTTTTGTATTTCATTACATTTTGTTTTACCGGCCTCCTATTTAGCATATATATTTCGTATTTTATTATTATATTATATTGTTAAATTAATAACCAGAAAAATGTGTGTACCTCTTTACTTTAGAACCTAATAGAATCGATTTTTTTTTCTGGAGGATGTTTTCCAGATGACCTACTTTGACCGAAATTCACGAAACCTTATCTATCTTCTTTTTTGGAAATTTGATATCTTTTTTTTTTTTTTTGTACCTTTTTAAGCTCAATTTTAATTTGCGGATGTTTCATAACGGTGTAGCTGATCTTTTATGTACATACTAAAATATCAACTTGATGTAATATAAAGTGGATACTAAAGAACCGTATTGTTTTAAAAACAGATTTACATTCTCATGCTACTTTAAGGGAAAAATATAGTTTTAATCAAAAACTTCTATTGTATATTTACTATTAGAAAAATAGTTTATTTAATTAAAAATAAATATTTATCTAAATACTCATAGATATGTATCTGTTTAATTATTCAATATTTATAAATAAATTATAAAAATGTATGTATGTTATCTCGACTAAAGTAATAGTTTTATTGTACATACTTCATTTATTTTTCAATTTTCAATAATTGAAAAAAAATTGATAAACGCCATGGTACAGTAAATAAACTGGTTTAATGTGATCAAATATAATATGTTCATCTCATAACTATCGCAATTGATACTATTTATGTATACAATTATATATATATATATATATATATATATATATATATATATTAATTCTAGGTTTTATTTTTCGGGTTGAGTTTGTTCTGTTTTCTGAAGTCAAAACTACGTATAAATGAGTATTTTATTCATAGGCGGATATTGAAGGAGCTTGGGGGAGCTTAAGCCCTCCCTCTGAACGCAATCAAATCACAACAGATGTCAAAATTAATAATATGTATTAATATTTGATATTTATAATTTTTATTTTATTTTTTTGGTATGCGAGAATGGTCTGGAATATTTACGGTATATCGTTGTTGGGAAAAAACATATTTTGTAGGTAATAAAGGAAATAAAGGAATAGATTTATATAGTTAAAATAAAAAAAAAATACTAGCTATTCAATATTTTTTATTTTTATATTCCTATTACGTGTATATTTTTGGTCCCTCAACTATAATAAAGTAGGAGTAACCACTAGTTAGTAAAAACATTTTTGTAAAATCACGAAGGCGAAGCGTATTAAGGCCCTAATGAAGTATTTACATTTTTGCTTACATGTTTTCAACAATGTATTCCATCAGAAGTGAAAGAATTAAGATTATTTTCTGACAATTGTTCTGGACAAAATAAAAATAATACTATTGTGCGATGTTGTCAAGCTTTAATTGATATGGGTCGGTTCGAAGTAGTAGAACATTATTTTCCTATACGATGATATTATTTCTTAGATTGTAATAGAAATTTTGGTGTGATAAAACGTACTTTAAGAAAAATTGATAGAATTTATACACTATATGATTATCTCAAGTTAATAATTCAGTCTAGTAATAAAAACAAGTTAAAAGTTCAACTTATAACAAATTCAGACATTTTTAATTTTAAATCATGATGGAATAAACATTATAAGGAAACATACAATTTTGTAGAATATTCAAAAAGATCAGTTCCACGTGACAAAAAAATATCGTTCAATGTACCATTTTTTCACCACTACATTTATAAGAGGGGAATGGTAACAACTAGTAAAATTATTAAGAGCACCAATAAACATTCTTTCTGGTTAACACTACTCGGAATTATCCAAATTGAACTAAAAACAGAAAATCATAGAGATATTTTATCAATAAATTCAAATAAAATTAAGGATATAAAAAAATCAGCATCTTACATAGCTCCTTCTAAAATAAATAATTCGTTTTTGAATGAAGTTTTAAACTGGCGAACAATTGAAAAATAAATTCAAAATTTATGTAAAAATATAAAAATATAGTAAAATAATTATTAATGTATCAATAAATTATTAATTAATTATTGTGATAATGTGAACCTATAATCTAAAATAAAGTAATTTTCTATACATTAAAATAATGTTTTGTTTGCTATATTTACATTGAATGGAAAAACGTCATGAGTCAGAAAACTTTAAAAGTCAATAATGAAAAAAAACATCATATTATTAATATACAAAAATTATGTATAATCAGTGCATAATATATTTCTACAATCATTCATTTTTAAATAAACATTTTTTTCGGAATTATTTAAATTATACACTTTTTATCAATTACCCAAAAGTTTTAAAAATTGACTCATGTCGTTTCTGCAATCGTCGATTCAATTGTATATGGCTTATGAATAATTTATGTTTAAATGTTCTTATGCATCAATATACAAAGAAGAATCATAATTCTAATTTTCTAAATCAAAAATTAATAGAACTTTTTTTTTTAATATTTTAAAAATAAGATGAACGACGATTTTCAATGGATGAATCAAACTTTACACTTATATGATTTAATATATATATATATATTAGGATGCCACTTACTTTTTATTTTATTTTTTTTACTTCATGCCACTGGTAATATTATTATACATAGTCTAAAAGTAATCACTATATAGTTTCATTGATTTTGGATATGTTTAACAGGTGCTGATTTAAGTTTAAAGTTTTTAAATAACGAAAAGCACAAATAGGGGGGCTTATCCCCCCCATAAATATTCCATATTATACATGGCATACTGCATACAGCATACTTACCTCCACTATTGTGTTATATACAAAAAAAAAATACATTGCAATAAATCCAACATGGGTCAGAATCTAAAATATATTAATATGGTATGTAAGAGTAGGAGTAATCTACAGGTTATTTTAAGTTTTGGTAAAAAGACTGAAGCCCCACCAAATTTTTTACCCTAGTTGCGTCTATGACGAACATATTAAACATTATTGGTTTTCACTTATAAAGTTTCTTTTAATATGTTGTTAAACCTAATGTACTATAAGTATTTTAATTATTATATCACTTCATATTTTCAAATTTAAAAGGTTGTAGAATTAGAAAAATACATAAATTATAAGAGTAAAATATAAAATTTTATGAGTTAATTTTAGTAATTATTTTAATTACGATTAATGATGGTTAAATTCAATAATTAATTAAAACTACTTATTTATAATACCTAATGATGGTTTAGGATATTTTTTGCCATAATCTTGTATTGTCTGAAAAATAAAAATAAATATCATCATTTATATAATTAATTTTTGTGATTAAAATGTCATTGATTTACCTGTAATAGAAATTGTTTTTGTTCTTCATTTTTTGTTATTTTTTGATGAAATTCTTCAATAAGTTTAATCCCTCTTTCAGTAGCATCGTTTACAACATGTAATTTCTGAATTATTTCTTGACCTTTTTTATAATCAATTGAAGTATTCCAAGTGTCGGGATACGTTTTTAAAAAATCACCATCAATATCATCAGATGTTCTGTTAAATTAATTTTGTTGTATTTGATTAGAAATACGCAAGACTGGATATTTTTTTACTCAGTAATTTAAGTTAATTGAGTTCATGTTCAATCAAGTTAACAATTAAGTTAATGCATATAAGAATTACATCAGTTAAGTTAAAAATTAAGTTAAAAAATAACGTTAACTTAACTTTAATTAATAAGTCAAGTTGAAGAACAAAAACAATTTCTATTACAGGTAAATCAATGATATTTTAATTACAAAAAAAAAAAATATATTTAAATTAAGCGCTGATATAAGTGATTTATATATATTAACAATTTACAGCAGATCTTATTTAACATTAACGGTAATGAAAATGCAGAAAAATCTTATTAGACTCGAATTAGAGTAGAAAAATATACATTTATTTATTGGGATTGTTTTTAAGCGCTCGTATGTCAAATTTATGGTAATTTATGTATCGTTTGTTTTAATTAATTTTTCATACAAATCACATTTGATAAATATAATTTCAAAAAAGTATTCTTTTGAATGTTCAATAACAATATGAAAACTAAAAATAATTACTGCAGCTGAACGTGTAACTATAAAATTATATAGGGAATAAATGTATACAGTGGATACCAAACATTAAAATAAAATATATAATAGGTATTATTTAACTTCATCAAAATCTAAACAAATAAAACAAAACAATGGACAAGATCATCAAAATACCTATTGAATCTCAATAAAAGAGCCATCTTAAAATGTTGATCAGCTATTGAATTTCTTCTCTTATTCAATAATGTTTCATAATATCAATCTCATTTATTATCATAGAATATGGAATAATTCAAATAATAATAGAGAAAAATTATTATTAGAATTATTTAGTCAATGATAATATGTACCTATAATAATTTAATGTATAATATACATACGTACGGCCATTTTTCATGATAATGGTAATGTAATTCATGAATGGCATGGCTATTTTTATCCAATAGTCTTAAGACGATCGAATACTTTTCCCGAGACCGATGGCATCCCTATTAATAATAGATAATACCGTGATAAGTATTATAGTCTTATCGAAAATTTCTTCAAAATTTTATTTTCATATTTTTATAAATTCCATGAACTTGTTATCGAATACGATATTTTACAAAACTATTTTTCTGGTCTTGATAATCAAAATTAACTTAAATTTGGATAAATGAAAAAATATTAAGTTAATTTCAAGTAATCTGTAAGAAAATGAATTAAGTTAATAAGTTAATTTAATTTATCAGTAATGAAATAAGTTAAGTTATTAAGTAAAATTAACTTAACTTTTAAATTATTAACTTGTTAATGCCCAGGCTTGGAAATACGTATATTTTGTTGAATAATATTTAGAACATGCAGTTTTGAAACGTAAAGAATACAAATAACAAGTAATAACAGCCTTAAGGCTGTTGGAGCATACCATATTTTAAAGAGTAATATTTAGGCAATTTATATGACAGTACATTTGGACTGTGTCGTTGTGTGAGTAGTAAATAGACATTAGTGTGTGTACTCCGTTATCACGTTGTTGCGCCCATCGATTACGAATTCTCGGAACTACGATAGTAATCAAAATGTACATTGAACAATATATAATCATTTATCAATACCTACACATGTAATGATATTTCAAATATTTCTAGTTGAACACTTAAAAACTAAAGCACAATAATTAATAATTCTTGAGTAATTTATTTAATTTAAATAATAAAAT
>NW_020272149.1:2266301-2270881 GCF_003268045.1 Sipha flava
TTATTATATTGGGAATTAAAAACTGAAAAAACTTTTGAAATTTTTAACTGTATTTATTTTGATCATCTTGAACATGACTGTTTATTTGGAAAATAATTCTCTTGCATTGGACTTTTCATCACTTCTGTCAAATACACTTATCAGCTCAGGGCTTGAGAAGTTATTCGGTATTGCTTTTGTATTCACTGTTGAAACTGGCTTTATTCCAATTTCTTTAACAAAACATTTTGATTCAATAAATTCAAATATTCAACTAGCTAAAATGATAAATAGTCTACCACTTAATTCATTTTGGAATCAAAATAATAATATTTTCACTTCCCAACTAGTAATGTCTAATCAGTTATGCCATTTGACTGGAGTTCCTAATGGTGATTCACTTATAATTACTTTAAGTCATTCAAATGTATCAAAATGTTTTTTACTCGAAAATAATAATTGCAACTCAGAAATATCAATTTTTTCTAATTTGTCAATACAATTTAAAAATGTAGTTAGTTTTCCAATAAAATGTGCTATATTAGAAAATACTGTTGGTCAATATCCATGTTTGTATGGAATTCCTGAAGAACTAATTATTATTATTATAACAAAACTAGACCCATCAGATTTATATGTCTTAATGAGATGCTGTAAAAAAATGTATAATTTAGTGGTCAATAATAATTCCTTATGGAAAAAACTTGTTAATGAAGAGCTAAAGAAGGTAACAAATATTCAAAGAAATCAAATAGAACACACTATAACTGACTGGAGAAATTATTATTTTGAACTTAAAAGAGAAAGATCAGGTAGAAAAAAAATTACTATAATCAGATTATAAAGCATATAATATTATCTCATAAGTGAAATCAAGAATGTCAAAAATATTATTCAATATTGATCTTTGTCAAAATCATTTTTCTTATAATATATTTTTATAATTTTTTTTTTATGTGAGTTATTATTTTAATATTTAGTACCAAAAAGTAGTTTTCTAAGAGTAAGTAAAATAAGTATATATTATATACAATGAAGTTATGCATTTTTTATGACTCAAAATCTCAAGAAAATGAGCATAGTCAGAATATAAAAAATATATATATATATATAGGTACTTAATTTATTCAACTATTAATTAACAAAATATTAAGTATTTTTTTTATAATTTTGATGTAAATTTATCAATTGTTACATTTACTATTCTATTTATTGATATTATTTAATTACATTAATACACATTTTGTTACTTCCAATTATTTATTTAAATTACATTTATTCACTTGTTTTTACAAAAATTAATCTGAATATTTTATTAGGTACATAAAAAATCATAAATTTTTCTTTTTACATATATTATATTATATATCTTTATATAACATTTTAATATTATACATTTTTTAATGTTTCTTTGGCCTTATTTTTAAATTGGATATTTTAAGATGGTGAGTAAATAATAATTGTTTCAATTAATCATGCTTGATGTAATGTAGATTAATGTACCTTTAGTTTATAACGTTATTATTTAAAGAAAAATTATATTTAACAAAAGGTATTGATGTAATAATTATACAATTATTATTATTTGTATTATTAAATTTACTAAATTATGATATTGTATGAATACATTTTTTCATTTTTCAAATAATAACATCAAATAGACTTTCAATGGTATTTATTTATATGTATGCACATTATGTTCATGTTTTATGTAATTGTAAACGAACTTCTTTTGTATTAATTCTATGAATTGACCGCTGAGTGAAACCGGAGATTAAAATACTGAGACAACTATTTTAGTTAGTCATGTAGACACCCTGGTCCCCATTAGCGAGTAGTCATGTTATAATCATGTCAGTTATCAGAAACTTATTTTTTTTTTGTAACAATACTTTATGAATTTTAATCAAATAAGTTGATTAAAATTAACAAAGTACTGTCACAAAAAAAATATTGAATAGGCATTGTCTTTTGATTATGGATACCTTATGTTCCTTTAATTATTTAACAAGTTACATTGTCTCTACATAACATTACAGCTTATATTAGGGATGTCCAACTAGCAGCTCATGTCTTATTTACAAAAACAAAAAAAAAAAATGATTGAAGCATATGAAAAAGGGAATGATTGTATTTAATAAAAATGTGTCATTTTACTTAACAAATACATTTTTTAAACAAATATTTCAAAGACCTATTGTAAAAGATATCATTAAGGAAATAATATTGAACTAAGCATTTTGTATAATAAACAGTTGTTACATGTGAGATATTTTGATTAATTGTTACTATATTCATTATTACTTATGTCTAATTTGATCGATTCTCTAGTAATGATTATAGTAATTGATACATTTTGGATTTTAATATCATTATAATTTATAATAATCTCTATGGTTGCCGAATATATTCATGTTGGCCATAAGCGGATATCCATAGAATATATTGGAGGGGGTCTACAATTATTACAAGCGTCTAGAGACAGAAAACGACGAATGGCTGCAAGATGGCGGCCTTATGCTCTTATCAATCGTATCTCTTATCTTCACTAACATTTACAGATATGTACAATAATAATTATTGTACATATCTGTGTCAATATTATCCAAGGATTTTAAACAATAACAATTGTTTTAAATCTCTAATATCACAATAAATATATTATGTGATAAATTTACTTTCAAAGATTATGAAATATTTTAATATGAATTGTTTAGTTATAAAATGTGTTATCCATAATAGCAATTTAAAATTTTCAAAATTTAACACTTATCTCAAGTATCAAGATTATCGATATATATTTTATTTATTATTCATGATATAAAATAAATTAAAACCTAAAAAACTGTTAAAATTAGTATTGCATAATAGTAACAGACCATTCTAAAAAACATTAACATAACCATTCTTAAATGATGTTAAAGGTTGAACATGTTGTATACAATATTTTAGATTCTGATTCGTTAATCATTCAACTACACACCTACCACTGATTGACATAAAAAAAAGGTCCAGACCTCTGTTATGGAGCTATAATATTTTATAAATAGCTATATATCATATCATGAAAGTATAAGTTTTATTATTTAATAATCTCAATTATTACAAAGATTAGAGTTATATCATAAACAATTTATCATTTTTATGATTTCCCATTTCTAGAGATTTCCTGCTTGGGATTATAGATGTTGAATTAAAAAGGAATCTTCACAAAACTTGTTCTATTTACCAACAGAGAATTATTTTATAATAATTCAACGCTTAAATACTACTTTATTATATTTAAAGTTTACATACATTTTTTTCATATTTTTATATTATATATTTTATATTTTAGTTATATTATACCTACCTATTAATTATTAACATTTTATTATTATAACTATTTATGTATACAAAAAATTTTCTTAAATATTTATCAGTAATTGAAGTTTAACTACTAATTATTTTCATGAACTGTGAATATTTTTTTAATATATTTAAATATTTCATAATCTCTGAAAGTGAAAATATCATCTCTATAATATCACCAACTGATAAATGTTAGTGAAGATAAGAAATACAATTGATAAATTTATCCGCCATTAAAGGCCGCCATCTTGCAGCCATTCGTCGTTTTCTGTCTCTAGACGCTTGTAGAATTATTTACATAAATCCAAAAAGTGGGGGCTTTGCCCCCACAACCCCTATAGAGTTTAATAATTTACCAATTATAAACATTATATTCAAATTTTATTTTATCTATAAAAAAAACTATTTTTTTATTAATACTAAAAAATTATACATTGCATAAAAGACAATTAACATTTAAATAATTAAGTAATAACAGTAAGGGATAATTTATTTTAAAACCTGAATTTTGGAGGATTTAGAGAATTAATTTAAAATATCTTCACTTTCAATACTTTAAGTCAGGTATTTTTTAATCTGAAGAATAGATAGATTAGTAAATCAATCTTGGAGCATAGAAGTTCTCACCCATGTCTTACTTCTACGTAGATACAGCTGAAAAACTACGCTCACACGTTGCAGACCAAAGTGAGTGCTACTTGTAGCAATTTGTATAAATTCGGTATAAATCACTGTGCGAGTAATTATTAATGATTATTAGTAATTATTATGAATATAATATTATAAAGAAAATGTTCTCAATATTTGAAATGTGCGATGAATATTTGAAAAAAATGTTTCTTACAATTTGGCAAATATTTTTTAGGTGGCTTAGTAACTATTAAGGTTACTCCCCTCCTCGGATAAACGCCAATAATGTTGGCCTTTTCTTTTACATGATACCACGTTCTTGGTAAATTTTAGATTATCGCAGACCATGTGTAGTATTAGTTTAGTCAAATCGTTTTTTTGAGAATTTAGATACATCATATTTGTTAACTCCTTACGAATACAATTTGTTTAACGAATTTCGGATACTTCTCGTATTTCAATATAGGTAGGCACTATAATAATCATAATTGACATGTTTGGTAAAACGTAATGTAGATGTAAACTTTTTAAAATAAAGAGATTGCATTTATTCGAGTTTTATTTTATTCTTACTTTTAAATAATTTTTAGCTTTACTTAATACATATTTTTTTAGAAAAA
>NW_020272150.1:0-11167 GCF_003268045.1 Sipha flava
CGACGATAACAGCGCGATTACGTACCCGGCCGGTCGCACACGGAGGCTTATCACCACCGCCGACGATGGCTACGGATACGCAACGCACCGCTACACATCGCACGAAAATGATAACAACAACAAAAATTACACAAACATAATCACATTTAAATTAACATCAACATACTCCCCCCCTTTGAAAGGGCTCAGAACTTTCAAAAGACATAAAAATATTAAACATAGAAGAGAACAATAAATGATACTGATACAACTAGTTGAGTAGTAATACATCCGTATAGAAATAAATAATAAAAAATAATCGAGTAGTTAATCCGTGTCCTCCTCCTCGATGCTGGGAAGCACTGCAATCTTAGATGTTGGACGCTGAAACTCCCTACCAACCGAGTTAACAACAGTGACCACACGAACAACTCCATCAGCTCCCGGATGGACCTTGATGATTCTAACCATCTTCCACTTCATCGATGGTATATTATCTTCTTTTAGAATAGGTAGTGAACCGATCTTAACATTATCCTTTTTTGACAACCAGCAACCTCTTTTATGAAGTTGGGGTAGATATTCCGCGCTCCACCTCTTCCAAAATATTTGAGCTTGTACATTAACCAGACCCCATCTTTTGACTCTATTAAGTGGTATCCCAGTGCTATCAGGTTCAGCTGGTAGTGTTAAGCTTCCTCCAACTAAGAAATGGCCCGGGGTCAGTGCGTTCAGGTCGGAAGGATCATCGGACATTGGTGATATTGGACGAGAATTTAATACGACCTCTATACGGCAAAGCAAGGTATTCATCTCCTCAAACGTTAGAAGACTCATTGTGTTTATCTTTAACAAATGCCTTTTTGCTGATTTTACAGCCGCCTCCCATAGACCACCAAAGTGGGGTGCGGAAGGGGGTATGAAGTGCCATTGAATTTTGAGATCTGATAGTGACTCTTGGATTGTACGTTGTCCCTCAACTCTTTGGAAATATGAGTGCAAAACCTTGTTAGCTCCCACGAAATTTGTGCCGTTGTCACTGTACATATGACTACAATAGCCTCGACGGGACAAAAATCGCATAAGGGATGCTAGGAACGCCTCAGTGGTAAGTCCACTAACCAATTCAAGGTGGACAGCATGGGTCACGAAACAAACAAATACAGCAATATAGCATTTAATGCTGACCACTTTACGTATGCCACTACGAATTAGAATCGGTCCACAAAAATCAACTCCAGTCTTGGCGAAGGGACGTTCAATATTGACTCTTTCACGTGGAAGTGGTGCCATGAATGGAGCAATCAGAGATGGGCTGGAGCGAAAGCAAACTATGCAGCGCCTGACAGTTTGATTAGCAATAATTCGACCTCGAATTGGCCAGTAATGGAGGTGAATGTTGGCCAACAATCCCCGAGGGCCAATGTGAATTAAACGTTTGTGTTCATACTCGAATATCAATCGTGTTACTGTACACTTAGCTGGTAATACAATAGGACATTTGCTAGTATAGGCAATATCAGCATTAATAAGGCGGCCTCCTACTCGCACTAAACAATCTTCATCAATAAATGGGTTTAAGGCACGCAGTGCACTACGACGTCCAACGGGCCTACCGGCCTTGAGTTCAACAATTTCTGACGCAAATGAAGTGGACTGTGCTTTTCGGATTAATACCATGGCAGCATTGGTTAATTCAATTACACTTAGTGAATTCAATCGTCGGTCAGGAGTAATTTTGGTACGAGCATTGTGACAAAACCTCAGAATGTATGCTGCGATACAGTTCATTCTGGACCAAGAAGAATACTTCTCCTCGAATTGGTATTCTACTGGTTGAATTGCTAATAAGACGGGACGTATGATTTTAACTTCGGGTAAATCTGTAAGGGTGGCAATATTGGATGGCCACAAGTCTTCGGAATGGGCCGACCATTTAGGACCGTTCCACCAGAGCTCATTTGACAACAGTGATTCAGCGGAGCATCCTCTTGAAATTACATCTGCAGGGTTACTTGTAGTTGGTACATGACGCCATTGAGAGGGCTGGGATAATTCCAATATCTGTGCTACTCTGTTGGAGACATAAGACTTGAGCGGTTTGTCAGTATTGATCCAGGAAATCACAATAGATGAATCTGACCATAATATAAGATTAGCTGGGTCACAATATATTTTGATACGTTCCAGTTCTCTTGTAACCATGTTGATCAGCTCTGCCAATAGAAGTGCCCCGCAGAGTTCCAACCGTGGAACAGTAGCAGGCTTCAACAGAGCTACTCTTGACTTGGAACAATATAGATGACACTGAGATGTGATGAGCGAACGGAAGTAGACACAGGCACCAAAGGCATTTTGTGATGCGTCACAAAAGCCATGCAATTGCACTGATGTAACATTATCAAATGGAACTCGACGTGGAATCGATAGTTGTTCAAGAGACTGGAGACTCTGATAGAAATTTGTCCATTTGGTTTGCAGATCAGGGGATAACGGTGTGTCCCAGTTTAACTTTGAAGACCACAAATGTTGCATGAATATCTTTCCTCGAATCAGGGCTGGTGTTAGGAATCCCACCGGATCATATACACTATTTATGTTAGAGAGTAATGTCCTTTTAGTCATGTGCAACGGCCTTGACAAATCCTTAAAAACAAACTTAAAACAATCATTACTTGGCTGCCAAGTGAGACCTAGCGTGCTGACAGTATCTTCCTCATTAATTGACAGCAGGTAAGTAGGATCACTTTCAGGAATGGACATTTTTGACATTATTAATTTTGAATTGGAGCACCATTTTCGAAGAGGTAGGTTGGCCTTGTTGAGTTCGTTTGATAGATTTTGAAATAATTCATAACACTCAGCTTCATCTTGACCACCACTCAGTAAATCATCAACATAAAAGTCTTGTTGGATAGCACGCTGTGTTGCATGATTGGTGACGCTGTAACTCAGCTCAAGCAAACATCTAGTGACTAGGAAGGAAGCGGCCCTAGTCCCATACGTTACTGTTAGTAGCCTATAGTCTTTCAATGGATCAGCAGGGCTTTCCCTATAGCATATTCGTTGCATGTCACAATCTTCTGGCGAAACCCGTATCTGCCTGTACATTTTGGCTATATCGGCGGTAAGAGCGACTTTATGCATACGAAATCTTAAGATAATAGATATTAGCTCAGGTTGAACAGTCGGTCCACATAACAATATATCATTGAGACTATGACCGGACTTAGTGGCAGCAGACCCATCAAAAACAACACGCATTTTTGTAGTTAAACTGTTTGATTTAAATACAGAATGATGGGGAAGGTAATAAGTAGGACCATCAGTTTTATGAGCCAACTCCATGTGTCCCAATTCAAGATATTCGTTCATGAATGTTTTATAATCTGCAGCCAGTGTTGGGTTTTTTGACAGTTTGCGCTCAAGATTATAAAATCGTTGCTGAGCCATAAATCTTGAATCACCCAGCACTGATGGGTCTTGAAGGAATGGTAATTTTACAACAAATCGACCAAGATTGTCACGAGACACATTACATTTAAAGTGATCTTCGGCCTTAATTTCAGATGAGAACTTATTCGAGTAGGTCTGGGTGAACAACGCTATAGCTGATTGATTGCAATTACTTGAAAATAAACTATTTGGAGGTGATAGCATTGTGTTAATTGGAATTGATCCGGCGAAAATCCAACCAAGATTAGAGTTGTGAAGAGTAACAAGCGGACTAACTTTCATTTTTTCTCCAGTAAATAACTCAAAAAATACCTCTGCTCCAAGTAAAATATCAACTGAAGCTGGTTCATTAAAATGAGGGTCAGCTAAACAATCACTAATAGTGTGTGGAATATTTAATGGTTCTATGTTAATGCAATGACTGGGCAATCTGTTGGTGATAGAATTTATGACATGGAAGTTGATAAATGCTTTAAAACCATTTATTCTGGAACACATTGTAGTACTAATCATGGTGCCCGTCTTGGTAGTGATTGACCCTATGCCTGCTATAGATATTGAGCTATTGACAACATTTATTTTTAGTCTGGATGTACACTCTCTGGTTATTAGGCAAACTTGAGAACCAGAATCTAGAATTGCACGACACTGAACTCGTTGCCCAACTGCATTCTCTAAATTAACTAGGGCAGTAGCTAATATGATCTGCTTAGTAACGTTGGACTTGTTATCTTGTTCGACGTAGGCTACAATAGACTGTTCCTGTGACGATGATGACGGTTTATCCACCGGGTTATGATAATTCAATGGTGCATCGTTATGTAGTTTAGTGTTGTGCCGTTTTCCACATTTATTGCAGTTATCGCCACGGCATTGACGGACTTGATGGCCAGGAAATAGACAATTATAACATAGCTTGTTTTTGAAAACTATATCTTGGCGCTCAGGCAGAGATATTTTATTAAATACGTCACAGCTTGATACACGATGCTGCTGAGAACACACCAAACATTTTCTATCTTTAAAGGGTGGACTATCAGTTTGCTTGGTAAATAGAACTTTTTTTTGGACTGGACGAGTACCAATAGACAAATGTTTATACTGGGTTGACTGGTTACCTGCTTCACCAACTTCATAGGCTGACACACGATTTGATAAGAACTTTTCTAAGTCACTAAATTTAGGAAGATTTTTGGTTGACTGTAATAGTTGCCATTCGCCGACGGTGGTTGGGTCCAATCTGCAACACAACAAGGTTACCAGCCATGCGTCCCACTGCTCCACCGGCTGATCAAGTGCCTTCAGAGCATTGACTTGTTATACAACATGGTGATGTAGTTGCCGTAACTCATTGGCAGCAGGCTTGTGCACTTGCGGTGTTTGGAACAACGAACGTATATGCGACTGGATAATAAGTGACCTGTTCTCATATCTTTCAACTAGAGCATTATAGGCTGTGGAATAATTAACATCAGTTGTTGGAATGGTACGCCGCAGCAGGACCGACCAGACAAGATTTCAAATAGTGTAAACGCTGTACATCAGATAATCCTTGGTTGTAATGAAACATAGCATTGAATGCGTCAAGGAATGATACCCATTTTTGTAGATCACCATCAAAGGTAGGAGCAGGAATGAATGGCAGTTTCATGGAATCCCGAATGATAGGCTGCGATGGTGTACTTGAGGTGTTGAATGGAACCTTAGAATAGCGCTCAATTATATCTAAAATCTCAGCTTTAAGTGAACAGAAAAAATCATCAACACCAGTCCTGTGATCTAGCATTTCAACCGTAACTGCTGTATGATTTTCAATATCATCTTGACAGGATTCATATTTGGACCTGTATTGCATTAGACTGTCCAGTCTAGTTTGAAGTTGGTTCAGAGATTTAGTAGCAGGGTCATACTTGTCTATGAATGTTTTAATCGAGTCCATAGACCTTTTGGCAGAATCTCTTTTGTTGATCATCTTTGCTAACTCGGGAGGAAGTCGTTCGTCGTTGACTCCCATCTTGATAGAAGAGTGAAGATTTTACAATTGTATAATAATATAAAATGACGCACTAGTGATGGAACTAATTTACATATAATAATCTACAAACGATACGCCATTAATGTATAATAAATAATTGACATCTAATTGATAATAAAAATAATTTTTTGTATTAGACTAGTAATATGTCACAAATTAGGACCCTGATTAACAAAATACAATGTAATTTACCAATAAAAATCTAATAATCAATGCCAAATATAGATAATAAAATGAATAAATATATTTTTTTTTTTTTTATAACATGAACGGCGCATATATAAGGCTTAACTGTCAAAACTTGATAACAAAAATGAATAGTGCGTTTACAAATCACAAAATATAGGTAAGATTGATTACTAAATAACAATATTATAATAATTAAAAAATATATATAACAGTAACTGCTTATTGCATAAAGGCAGTATAATAGTAAAAAATTAACAGTAACCAACACAAGTGAAGTTTCTTAATATAATACAATTTAATCACGTCGAGGTCACCAAAATGTTGGCGCGGCAAGTGTTTTAAATAATATAGAACATACTTGTTCGCCATAAAATAAATTAAACATAAATTGAATAATAAAAACTGTATAATTGAATAATTAAATAATTAAATAAATATGTGGCCCTACAACGGCGCAACAATAATAATAAATAATTCAAGGGTGTGGCCCACACGAAACAATAAATAAATATACAATTATATATAATAATAATAATGCCCTTGGCGGATAGGCCCGTCGGCCTTAAACAAATAAATAACACAAATATGGTCGACCAATACTCACAATCACCAACGAAGTCTACAGCGCTGACGAAGAACAAACACGATGAAACCACGTTTTGCACAATGGCTGTTGGCAAGTGACCACCCTAGAATATGGGACAATTAATGAAAGGCAATACAAATTGCGCTGAACGACACTTACCAAACAGCCGACACGATACAAAACAAAAACACAGAAAAACGTGGTTTGAAGAAGATGGCTGTAGACCAACGCCCGAAACAGCAGCAGAAAGAATTGGTGTGCACACCACGACGAACACGAACAGAGAGCAAGCTGTTGCCGACGACATTCAACACGAAGGCTCAGGTCGCCGAACACCACAATGAAGATAAATGTCTCAGTGCCACCACACTAAACCAAAAATACACGAGAACTTACGAAACTTTGGCACTGAAAACATGACTTTTACTTTTACAAAAACATAACCGACAATATGAAGAAAACGTGGAATAACGGGCATTTACGCGCGACGATAACAGCGCGATTACGTACCCGGCCGGTCGCACACGGAGGCTTATCACCACCGCCGACGATGGCTACGGATACGCAACGCACCGCTACACATCGCACGAAAATGATAACAACAACAAAAATTACACAAACATAATCACATATTTAAATTAACATCAACACTTATATTTGGTGAACCTGATTTCCCCTGCCATAAACAAGCGAGATACAAATATGAGAGAGTGCGTAATGCCAAGAAACGGATATTAATTACACTCAAGTAAGTAACTTACTTTTTTATCTACTTAATGCAAATGTAGACACTTTATTAAAATGAGTAACATTTATCTATATCATAAGCATATTAGTAATATTTTTATAGCAATAAACATATCATTTTTTTTTCTTATATACGAAAACATTTTAATAATTTTAAAAAGAACATAAAACAAAATATTATACTTATTTCTGTTGGTTTACTTCGTACAAGGTTTCATTAACTGCTTCATAGTAATTTTCAGAACTATTTTGGTTTATAGTTTGGTATGTGTTAGGTTGAGAGGTTTCATGAGCATTTTCATTCTGAGATATCAGTAGAATTTGTTGATCTGTTGAAGGCGTTATGGATGAAGACGTGAATGAATGAATAGGTGTGAATGCCGAATTGTTTGACAAAATGTCATCAACCATCTGAAGTGATTTACGCTTGAACAGTCGTACTTCTTCATCAGACTTTTTCAAAAGATCAGGTAGCATACTAAGAAGAAAAAATGTTTAAAGATTCTGCTTTTGAATCCTGGTTAGCATTGACTGAAGAGTTCTCTGTTCTGGCTTTTTTTTTTGCCTGGAAATATTCTAGAAATGCTTTGTCCACTGCTTCGTTTTTTAATCCACGTTTTTTGTTTGACACGTATGATGGTGAAGACTCAAATTGACTCAGAGTTATGTTATTACTATTCTTTTGGGAGTTTTTAGAGTCAGTAGTTGAAAGTGTGTATAATGATTTAGAAGGCAATGGCGGAGTTGGCGTAAGATGTGGTTGAAATGGTGAAGATTACTGTGGGTCAAGTTCGGAGTTAAAGTTAATTTCTTCAGATTGTTCAAAACTTTCCTTCTGTTCTGGGGGATTAGGAAGATTTCCAAAAGGCATACCTAATGCCTTAATATATGGAACTGTAAACTGCATAGCTTCAAATAAATAATATGCTTTTTTTGGTTTTGCTCCAGAACCATTTGGTGCTGGTTTCATGTTGCGCACAAAAACAGCACGAAGGTTCTTTCACTTATCTTTGCATTCAGATACTAAAAAAAGATAAAATTTGGAGTATACATAATTTGTAATAACAATCTAGTTTTATACTATTATTTTTACGCAAACCCGATTTACTACATCCCCCCCCCAACCACTTGTAATCTACTGTATAGCAGAGAGATACCGACTTGACTACCTTTTTATGATCGTTTCTTTCATTTTACAGATACTTGAGTACTGGTGGGTCATTTGCGTCAATTGCTGTTTATTTTGGTAGAGGAGAATCTAAAGTTGGCGGAATTGTGACTGAAACAGTAAAAGTGATTTGGGAAGTGTTGGAAAAAACATTCATGCCAATACCAAGTACAGAGCAGTTGAAGGGAATAGCAAAACGTTTTGAAACACTTTGGAATCTCCCAAACAGTATAGGGGCCATCGATGGCAAACATGCAAGAATTGAAAAATATTCAAATAGTGGTTCTTCTAATTTCAATTATAAGTCGTGTCATTCTATGGTGTTAATGGCTTGTTGTGATGCTGACGGGTTATTCACTTTAAGACTGGAAATCAATAACGGGCTAAGTGCCAAAAAAATAAAAATTGAGTTAGACTCGAAAAACCGAGCTATGTACCATCGCCAACAACCTGTAAAGAGGGCTATGTGCCACGACCATAATATTGGTGAACAAAAAGACCAAACCAATGTCGTGAAAGCTATGTGCCGGGTGTGGTTATAACGGGCTAAGTGCCATTGCATGGTGATAAAGCCCAAAGAAGTAAATTCACAGCAGCAGATGTGGATCTTGTTACTGAGCATATTAACTCTTTTCCGAGGGACGAGAGTCATTATGGGAGGAGAAAAATTTACAAGGAGTATTTAAGTCAAGATTTAAATATCAACAGGCTTATACCTTGCCTACAAGGAAAAATATTCAGACTCAAACGTAACGTATAAGTTTTATTATAAAACCTTTAAAACAAAATCCCGCATGTTTCATTTCATCGACCACGCACTGATACTTGTTCCAAATGTGACTTACTATCAGCAGAGATTTAGCAAAACCTGGTGATAGAACAACAAAAACCGATTTACAACTAAACCATAGAAAATCTGAAAAAGCTAGAGAAGTAATGAAACAAGATACTATATCATCTCAGCTCCCTACTAGTAACGAATCAATGTGTTCAATAGATCTTGAACAAGTTCTGTCTCTACCGTTTTTAACCCATGGCCAGATGTTCTATTCACGTCAGCTTTCATGTTTTAATCTATGTGTTCATGTTGGTGACAACAACGAAGGGCTCATGTTTTTGTGGCATGGGGTATGAGTGGACTAGGTGGTAATGAAATCGCTTCATGCCTCTTTAACGCACTCACTAGTCCTGCTCATAATAACATCATGAGTAAAAGAATACTTACCGTGTGGTCAGATAAATGCATAGGACAAAATAAAAATAAAATTATGTTATTTCTTTGGATTTATTTGACGATTATAGGCAAGTATGATGAGATAAACCATAAATTTTTGGTTTCTGGCCATTTATATTTGCCATGTGACAGGGATTTTGCCCAAATCGAGAAACGCAAAAGGGTTGAAAAATGCCAAGTTCCTACGGACCTGATTAAACTTATGGTGAATGCTACACCGAATAATCCTTTTATAGTTACTATGCTCCAACCTGACGACTTTATTGATTTTAAACAAGCAGCCGATTTATACATCAACACGACAAAACTAAACATTTCCAAACGCAGTTGGATTAAAATTGAAAAAAACGGAGTCGTTAAGACGAAAACAACTTTCAATGAACTTGAAACATGAAACACCTGCAAGGTTCTCAAAAAAGGGATTACAACTCAAAAAATTAAGGACTCAATTTTACCAACACTTCCGTGTCATAACAGTATATCTGCCGAAAAGAAGAGGGACCTGCAACAGATGCTCCCGTATTTGAAGGAAGAAAATCGAGCGTTCTACGAAGAATTAATTAAATAATTATAATTATAATTATATAATCATATTAAATTAATTTGTATGTAATCTTAAAAATTAAAATTCTTTAAATTTATCAAAAAAGCTAGATACTTTGTTCATTGGTACTTATCTCATTTGTGCCGGTTAAATGTATGGCACATATCATCTTCTACATTTTTCTGAATAAAATATTATTTTTAAGATACAAGGGGAAGGAAATTCAATATTATTTTGCAATAATTATATCAAACATAATCTAGATTATAAATAAAAGTTTGGTTTACGTTTTTTTATCAAAAATGTTTTGATAAAAAAAAAAAAAATTAAATAACTCAAAAACCACTTTTTGGCACTTAGCCCGTCTTGTTACGTGCCAACCGATCGATCTGATAATTTAGTTTCAACGTCTCAGTCAACGCTTGGTTGTAGGTGTAGTAAGGAATAATTTAGACTTTTTAAAATAATTAAATTTATTTAACTCATAAAATTATCCTAACTACAATTCTGTTAATATTCTAAGTAGAAATTATTTTAGTCCTAACAATTATAACTTATAAAAATAGTATGAAATATTTCTAAGTCCAGACCATAACATACACTGACGTGAAGGTGCTCAGTGAAGTATAGCCAAATGTCCTAGAAATGCGGAGTTGGTAAATTGCGTCCCCCAAAAAAGGTCATAGTTATATACTGTGTAAATTGCGGCCCGAGTATATTTTAAACATACGTAAATTGCGGCCCGGGTATATTTGTAATGTACGTAAATTGCGATCCGGGATTTTCCGATTTCCGGTCGGCTGGTTATATTATCTTTAATATTGATCGATAAGGATATCACTTGATGCTCATTTATATAATATTACTAGCCGCATTTGTGTGCATTTGATCGAAATATTTTACACGAATTTTTGCATTGGTCTACACTAGTCTACAGTATTTACAGTATTTGGTAAATTAGTATTTGTATTTTTTTTTTAAATTTAATAACAATGGAAGTTATGAAAAGTGAAAAAAATAAAACGTTGAAAATAGTTGATGGTTTCAAATTTCGTTTTCAAAAACTTCTAAACAATGATATTCAACGTTGGTGTTGTACAGTCAAAACTTGTAAGTGTTTTTTAAAATTTAATAATAAGAGATATATGTATAGATAGCTTTAAAGATCATAACCATCTATAACTTTCGGAACAAATTATAAATCGTCAAA
This sequence comes from Sipha flava, assembly GCF_003268045.1. NCBI lineage: Eukaryota > Metazoa > Arthropoda > Insecta > Hemiptera > Aphididae > Sipha > Sipha flava. Next base: position 11,149 of record NW_020272150.1, read on the forward strand.
AACTTAATAATAATTTAAA
>NW_020272151.1:0-804 GCF_003268045.1 Sipha flava
CTTGTATCTCGTAGGATTTAGCTTTTTGATGAGAGTGCCCTGCGTATCTATTAGTAAAATTATCAAAATAACAACGAATACTATCAAGTGCACAAAGCTTTGCATTATCAAGTAAATCTTTTTGTATATCTTCAACACTTTGCTCAATAATTTCCCCTCCTTGAGTTATTTTATAGTTTTTCTTCCAGCTAAAATATTCCGGAGCTTCATACCATTCTTTTCCTTCTGGCCTACTCTCAAGAACTGTTGCTTCAACTTGCTTATTATCTTTAAAACGGATATAAGTCTTCATATTTCTCCTTTTCATATAGCTGTATAGACATCAAAAATAATATTTCCTACTGATGATCCAACACCACTAACTCTCACACCTCTTAAGAAAATACCATTACTTACTGATGTTGTACCGCTGTGCCTGGAAACATAAACACGACTAACTCCTGTAAGTAAAGAAATCATACTAAAATCCGTATCATTATCGTCATGACAGCTAGTTGGAACGTAAATAGTAGGGCTATTTGCACCACTCTCTATTGTTCCTACTCCATTCCCTACCGTTACTCCAGATTGCTTTCTAAATGAGGAGGAAGAAGCGTTCAGGGTACTTATCACTGCTGACCGATAATTCTGAATACTGTGCTCTATTATTTTGCATGCTGATTCTGACTGAATAATTGTTTTCAATGCTTCACCACTATTTGCTATTGTAGTCATAGCTATAGAAGAAGCTGCTATTGTAGTCATAGCCATAGGAGAAGCTGCTATTGTAGTCATAGCCATAGAAGAAGCTGCTATTGTAGTCAT
>NW_020272151.1:814-5455 GCF_003268045.1 Sipha flava
GAAGCTGCTATTGTAGTCATAGCCATAGAAGAAGCTGCTATTGTAGTCATGGCCAATGGAGAAGCTGCTATTACGTTTATCATGGACTTGTTTTCCGTTGATTTTATCAATCTATCAATGGCTATTGTGTTGGCTATAATATTTAATGCAACACTGTTCTTGAGTAATGCTTGTACCCCTAGCTTACTATTAATTAATTTATCTAATGCTGAAGAATTACCAGTGACGTTAAGTATTGCACTAGCATTGCTTAGAATCTTATCAAACCTTCTTTGGTTCTCTGCATCTTTTAACCAGGTTTCTAGGTCATTATTATTTATGGTGTCCAATAATACATTTGGATGAGCAAAGATTTTCAGCTGGTCTTCTCTGGTTTTTATCTCTTTCATAATTGAAGAGCCACTTGGAACATCATTAACAGTTTTGAAATTACTCACTAAACCTGTTAAAGCTGAAAGTTGTTCTTCTCCTCTGCTATTTATTGCTGCAATATTTGCATTTTTCCTTGTATCAAGTAGTGATAAATTTGTTACACCTTTTTCATCTATTTTTTTTAGTGATTGTTTTTCTGATTCAGTAATAGTAGTTAAAGCATTCGTTTTATTGGTATTTAAGTTACTTAGGTGTGCATTTGTCTTATCTAGAAGTTCCTTTAACTTTTCTTCAGCCACTTTAATAATTTCAGACACTGCACTTTTATCCACTATTGATTCAAATGCTTTGGCAAGGTAAGCTAACTGATCCGGAGTACTATTTTCCGCTAAACTTTTTAGTCTTTTTTGTAGAGTATCAATTATTTCTTTTACTGCTGTCATCTGAACAATATTAGAAATTACCTTTTTATCTGTTATTAATTCAAGAGATTTAGCAAGATATGCTAATTGATCAGGTGTGCTATTCTCTGCCAAGGCTTTTATTCTTCTATTTAACACATCAACTATTTCATTAGTCATTTGTTATTCCAAAAAATTCAAAAAAGTTTCAAAGCTAAATCTTTCAAAGTTACCCTTCAGCTCATCATGTTCATTTTCCCTACTCGTGATATCCTCATCTATTTTTTCAATGCTTGTGCGAATACGTACCACATCTTGTACGGCAATATTTTCTGGGTGCGGCAGTGGATATCCTCTATTCGTTTGGCATTTCATGTAATAATCACTCTCAAATTTTTTCACTTTAGGACGATATTGCACTGTACCACTAAGAACTAGCTTTACCCTGGTTTCATTGGCATTAAAGTTTGTCAGTATGTGAGTCCTCTCCACCCAACTTTCGCCGATAGGTTTTCCTGTTGTTAAATTAACTAGCTGCCATTCTCTTTCCACGTTTTTTTTGCACATATGCTTTAACATCCGCAGTACCAGGTATTAATGCATCATAAGTAATGGTAATCTTAGTATTTGAACCTGCTGCAATGCTTCTGGTTACGTAATCTGCAGACTCTCCCACATTACCAAGAACCAATTGTAATCCTGGGTAAAGTACCGGACTTCTTTCTTTCGAGCCTTTTAAATTAGCTTTTACCGTAAGTTCTCCTGAAAGTCTTGAACGTAGCGCTAATGGCAAATTATCAGAGAGAAAATGCTCTTTTCCATCCTGTTCAGTTAAAATAAACTCTGTATTAGTATCAAATGAGACTTTTTCAACGTTTGCTAGGGCAATAAGATCTGAAGTGTTCTTTGCGGTAATTTTACCAAGATTAATCGTTGTGGAATTTTCACTAAACTTTGCAGCTAGTAGTCGAAAAGTTAAATCTAAATTTTGATGCGGTGTCCAAGTGCTGGCATTGCTTGATGACAGTAACACTCCAACTTGATATGGTTGGCTGGTGACCCATCTACTATTTACTGCATCATATTTTCCCAACTCTGCTATTTTAACCGCAGTATTTGGATCATCTGTTAGTAAAACAATAGCATATTCTCTGCCAACTTCACACCAAACCGGTGACCAAGTGACACGTGTTGCTGTACCGTTAACATTTATATCTCTTGTCTCAATAGTTCTTTCAGCAATGACAGTCTGCGAGGGCATTCCCACTGCTGTTTCTCGGATTTGTACAACAACACGTTTTGTCCCTTTATTTATAAACCATAAATCCACACCTCCTATATGACTGCTTTCATCTAGCATAAATGTCTGGGCTAAAGGATCAACTCGTTTGCTGGAAAAAACTCTTCTTCTCTCTTCTATAGTAATAGTTTTTTTACCAGTATACGTTGCTTCACCATAGCTTCCTTGATTACCCAAAAATTGCACTAATTTTATACCTGCAGGTGTGTTCTTTGGTACGGTAAATTTCCCGGTTATTTTTCCTTTGTTATCAGCAGTAATCATAATTTTATGAAAAATTTTTAAGCTGCAGGTATAAAATTATTCCATCGAACTTTAATTTTTGGGTAATCAAGGAAGCTATGGTGAAGCAACGTATACTGGTAAAAAAACTATTACTATAGAAGAGAGAAGAAGAGTTTTTTCCAGCAAACGAGTTGATCCTTTAGCCCAGACATTTATGCTAGATGAAAGCAGTCATATAGGAGGTGTGGATTTATGGTTTATAAATAAAGGGACAAAACGTGTTGTTGTACAAATCCGAGAAACAGCAGTGGGAATGCCCTCGCAGACTGTCATTGCTGAAAGAACTATTGAGACAAGAGATATAAATGTTAACGGTACAGCAACACGTGTCACTTGGTCACCGGTTTGGTGTGAAGTTGGCAGAGAATATGCTATTGTTTTACTAACAGATGATCCAAATACTGCGGTTAAAATAGCAGAGTTGGGAAAATATGATGCAGTAAATAGTAGATGGGTCACCAGCCAACCATATCAAGTTGGAGTGTTACTGTCATCAAGCAATGCCAGCACTTGGACACCGCATCAAAATTTAGATTTAACTTTTCGACTACTAGCTGCAAAGTTTAGTGAAAATTCCACAACGATTAATCTTGGTAAAATTACCGCAAAGAACACTTCAGATCTTATTGCCCTAGCAAACGTTGAAAAAGTCTCATTTGATACTAATACAGAGTTTATTTTAACTGAACAGGATGGAAAAGAGCATTTTCTCTCTGATAATTTGCCATTAGCGCTACGTTCAAGACTTTCAGGAGAACTTACGGTAAAAGCTAATTTAAAAGGCTCGAAAGAAAGAAGTCCGGTACTTTACCCAGGATTACAATTGGTTCTTGGTAATGTGGGAGAGTCTGCAGATTACGTAACCAGAAGCATTGCAGCAGGTTCAAATACTAAGATTACCATTACTTATGATGCATTAATACCTGGTACTGCGGATGTTAAAGCATATGTGCAAAAAAACGTGGAAAGAGAATGGCAGCTAGTTAATTTAACAACAGGAAAACCTATCGGCGAAAGTTGGGTGGAGAGGACTCACATACTGACAAACTTTAATGCCAATGAAACCAGGGTAAAGCTAGTTCTTAGTGGTACAGTGCAATATCGTCCTAAAGTGAAAAATTTGAGAGTGATTATTACATGAAATGCCAAACGAATAGAGGATATCCACTGCCGCACCCAGAAAATATTGCCGTACAAGATGTGGTACGTATTCGCACAAGCATTGAAAAAATAGATGAGGATATCACGAGTAGGGAAAATGAACATGATGAGCTGAAGGGTAACTTTGAAAGATTTAGCTTTGAAACTTTTTTGAATTTTTGGAATAACAAATGACTAATGAAATAGTTGATGTGTTAAATAGAAGAATAAAAGCCTTGGCAGAGAATAGCACACCTGATCAATTAGCATATCTTGCTAAATCTCTTGAATTAATAACAGATAAAAAGGTAATTTCTAATATTGTTCAGATGACAGCAGTAAAAGAAATAATTGATACTCTACAAAAAAGACTAAAAAGTTTAGCGGAAAATAGTACTCCGGATCAGTTAGCTTACCTTGCCAAAGCATTTGAATCAATAGTGGATAAAAGTGCAGTGTCTGAAATTATTAAAGTGGCTGAAGAAAAGTTAAAGGAACTTCTAGATAAGACAAATGCACACCTAAGTAACTTAAATACCAATAAAACGAATGCTTTAACTACTATTACTGAATCAGAAAAACAATCACTAAAAAAAAAATAGATGAAAAAGGTGTAACAAATTTATCACTACTTGATACAAGGAAAAATGCAAATATTGCAGCAATAAATAGCAGAGGAGAAGAACAACTTTCAGCTTTAACAGGTTTAGTGAGTAATTTCAAAACTGTTAATGATGTTCCAAGTGGCTCTTCAATTATGAAAGAGATAAAAACCAGAGAAGACCAGCTGAAAATCTTTGCTCATCCAAATGTATTATTGGACACCATAAATAATAATGACCTAGAAACCTGGTTAAAAGATGCAGAGAACCAAAGAAGGTTTGATAAGATTCTAAGCAATGCTAGTGCAATACTTAACGTCACTGGTAATTCTTCAGCATTAGATAAATTAATTAATAGTAAGCTAGGGGTACAAGCATTACTCAAGAACAGTGTTGCATTAAATATTATAGCCAACACAATAGCCATTGATAGATTGATAAAATCAACGGAAAACAAGTCCATGATAAACGTAATAGCAGCTTCTCCATTGGCCATGACTACAATAGCAGCTTCTTCTATGGCTATGACTACAATAGCAGC
>NW_020272152.1:0-3884 GCF_003268045.1 Sipha flava
CATGTGTGAGTGTTTGTTCAATTTCACTAAACGTATGTCCTTGTGCAGTTATCGCTAGGTCATCGGCGTAAAGTAAATGACGGGTAGTTTCCATAATGGGCTGGTCATTCATGTATACGTTGAAAAGTATTGGTGCTAGGACACTACCTTGCGGGAGGCCATTTTTTCGAATTTCCCAATCGGTTCTTTTGGTCTTGTAATCTTACGTAACCTTTCTTGGCAATTATTATTTGGCATTCAAAAAAACTCTCTATTACATCGTGCTGCTCTGGCTGTATCCTTGCGTCAGTAATTGCTGCACTGTCCGTGGTCAGCAAAAATGTAAAAACCAAGTGGCTCGATGATCTAGCTACGGAACTACTTTGCATATGAACTAGGTTACCTAGGAATAGGTCATGTCTATTAGAATATGTAGGGATAACTAATATGACATACGTCGGTTTAATACATGAGGAAAAGAGAATGATTTTATGAAAAATATTAAATTTATGGAAGTTATGAGAAATATTGAATTTTTTGAGTTGTATGAGAAATACTGTATCATGAGAATATTGTAAGTTTATTATTTTGTTTTAATATTGAGCGTGTAAATTAAGTGATTGATAAATTAACCTTATTAATGAATAATGATGAGGTAAGTCATACAGAAGTAGAAAAATTAATTGATGAATTGATAAATCAACTAGAGAACGAAATAATCACTGAACTCGAAGGAAATACGGATTTGATAAGAAATTTGGTAAAAGAGGAATTAAGGGTTAATAACTATGTATGAGATAGATGAGATAGATTTAGATGAGTCCATTGCTAGTACCTTGTGCTAGTAATACACGTGTGATAGGAACACGCAGTCAAAAAAGTATAATACATCAATCGTTAGAGCTTGTAAAAAAATTAAGAAGTAAAAAAAATTTCACCCATAACAGAAACACTAAGTTCCAACGACGCATATAATACTGTTCCGAGATACTCAGGTGAAACCGATTTATATCCGTTCTTACGTATATGTGATAAAGTATTAGAATCTATAGAAGATAACCTAACTGGTAAGGCATTTAACGCATTAAAACATAGGGAAATAAACGAATGAGCAGACGTAAAAAGAATATTGAAAGATAATTTTGAAGTTCCGTACGCTACGGATGATTTACAAATGGAATTATATCTACTTAAAATGAAAAAATTTGAATCTGTATTGACGTATAGTTCGCGACTAGAAGAAATATTTCAGAAACTTTGTGACTCACAAGCCCATGGAGAATCCCCTTCCGATGCAATCGCAATACGGCGGAATACGTACAAACAAGCATTAACTAGTTATACATTCGTGGGTTGACTGATAGGATACAATTTAAAGTAGAAACAAAAAATCCATCAACGTTAGAATAAGCAATGCACATTGCTATTGCTGCAGAAAAAGAACTTATAAATCTTAGGCATATGCGTGAAATAAGTACTCGGTTAAACGGTCTAAATAATGAAAGGCGGTGGCAAGGAAACAGAAATCCCAATAAGAATAATAATTATCATAACAATAATAGGAACGATCATAATAATGGCAACTATACACAGAACAATAATAGTAACAATTTAAGGCCGGATTATAGAGGTAACAATTATAGGAATAACGATAATAATAGACGAACGGTGGTAAATACAAAACAATGTTTTACGTACTACAAAATAGGACACTTTGCTAGCCAGTGTAGAGATAAAACACCCGGTAGGAATAATTTTAATGGCTTTACGAGACCTCCGACGTCATATAACAATTTTAATAATAATAATAATGGCCAAAGATTAACATGCACATATTGCTCGAAACTAAGTCACGATATTAGCACGTGTTATAACCGTCGTAATGATGAGCAGAGAACTAGTAAAAATGAATCATTTTTTAATCGAGAAGATATAAACCTATATACATATACACATAGATATATAATGTAAGCTATACAATAAACATGTGTTAGAAATTAAGAATAATATTGTAAACATATTATTTATTATTATATAAAGATATATAATCTACAAATAATAACCCTAGTAAATAAGATAATTAATCAACTAAAATGTTATCATGTTCTTTATGTAATAGTAACAAAAAAAAAAAATGTGTATGTAATATAATCAATGAAAAATGTAATACTAATATTAATTTTAGAAATTTTTCAAAGGTTTCTATTTTTTCTCCGTAAAAATATAATCCTTTTCTTTGGTAGGGATGTGTTATAAGACATGCCACCCTTATCAAATATTATAATACATAAAAAGTGTCACGTTTGTACTCATATAATGATTCAACCTTAAACTTAAAAATGTTTTTGAAATGTACAATGCTAAAACAAATGCATTAATAATAACTACACGATGAGCTGCCCTTTTGAATCAGTAATAATACTTTTATAATGTAATGGGCTAGAGATATATTGCTAAACTGAATACGAATTGTCAATTATAAAATATGAAATCGAGGATAACAGGAAAGACGTGATGTCCGAGACAGCCCAACGCCAAAGAACGATGACCTAAAAAGTAGAAAACCCTGCATGTATACCGAGGGACCCGAAGACAATAGGCAGTTGCAGTTGGATTCACTCACTGGCCACGAACACACACCCATCACTCACTGGAGATTCGTCGGGCCCAGTTCGAATGTGCACAGCTAGACCGTTATAACTCACTAGTTTATTGCTGTAAGTTCTCTATCGCATGTAGGTGTGTATATTAGAATCGTTCGTCTAAGCATTATACACGTTTTAATGTATAACCATTGAACTCAGGGTCTAATAAATTTGTAACGTCTTTACTATCAAAATTGTACATTCATTCTGCAAGTTCAACATCTAGTATGCAACACAATATTCGGCTCAGTCGGTAGGAAATTCAAGAGGCAATTATTTAATGAATCACAACGATATCCAGGTAGAATTTTTTCCATGGGTTATATTTTAAAATTATTGGTTTGATTTAATATTATCCATCTTCGATGTCGTTCATTTTAAGTGATGTTGTGATCTCCGTGGTTGATTTCAGAAAGTTTCTCCTTGATTTCAGTCTGCTTGGGGCCGATTGGTATCCATGGAGTGGGTGCCTTTCATCATTTGCCTGTGCTGTTTTTTTGAGCATTACTGGCCACACTTTTTCTTATGTCGGGGAGTTACCTCTAGTATGCCAGCTAGAATTTGTACCAAAGGTATGGGTGTGGGTTTTAGACATCCAGTTATCAGGCAACATGTTTCATTTAGAGCTACATCCACATTTTTCGCAAGACACGATCTGCTCCACACTAGGCAAGCATACTCTCCAGCTGAATAGCATAAGACGAGTACTGTGGTTCGTAGTTACTGGGGGTAAGCTCCCCATGTTGTTCCGGTTAATTTTCTTATTAGGTTATTTCGTGTTGCGACTTTCATTTTGATTTTTTTCGCAGTTACTTTTAAAGGTTAATGTCCTATCTAGAATGGTTCCTAGGTACGTGGGTGTTTGTGTATGCTCAAAATTGGTGCCCCACCACTGTATTTTAAGTTCCTTTCTTGCTTGCTTATTGTTGAGATGAAATGCACTTACTTACGTTTTTGTTGGGTTGGGTTTTAGTGAGTTCTGTGTATAGTACCTATCTATCCAGTTTCTCCAGCTCATGTGTGAGTGTTTGTTCAATTTCACTAAACGTATGTCCTTGTGCAGTTATCGCTAGGTCATCGGCGTAAAGTAAATGACGGGTAGTTTCCATAATGGGCTGGTCATTCATGTATACGTTGAAAAGTATTGGTGCTAGGACACTACCTTGCGGGAGGCCATTTTTTCGAATTTCCCAATCGGTTCTTTTGGTCTTGTAATCTTACGTAACCTTTCTTGGCAATTATTATTTGGCATTCAAAAAA
>NW_020272153.1:0-7113 GCF_003268045.1 Sipha flava
GCGACCGCGACCACGGCCGTCGTACCCCGTCTTCGTACCAGGCGCGTGCGTTGGTACAATGTCCGCCGTCCCGGTAGTCGTCGTCGCGGCGGGCGGTAGCAAGGTCGGTTGAGCCGCCGAGCCGGGTGGCTTTTGAAATTTCCCGAACCGATCGCGACCGGACGTGGCCGTGAGCGCACTGCAATGGTAATGTTCAGCGCGTACCATCGACAATGCCCAGTGCGAGTGTACCGAGTCGCGGACACGGTCGACGGACAACGTTCGCGCGACGTTTCAAAAGCCCGGAAGCGTGAAGCGGTCGAAACCGAATCCGCGCGGTCCGTTGAAAGGAATCGTCGCAACGGTGTTACGTGGGATCGTGGCGTGTTTTAAAATGTAAGAACGCGACTGAAATCGTAACCTTTCGAAGACGAACGCCGGAAGACGGTTGATGATGTCGTAGGCGATCGCTTGCGTTTAGAATCGTGTAGAGAAGGAATGAATTCATTGAACTCGTGGTAACATACTGATAATAACTTAAGGCGTAAGCGCCATATAAGTACTAAACAACACTACTACTCAAGGGGGAACCACTAGAATGTACTGCACCCCCTCTCTTGTTTTCGCCGTATGAAATTAGAAAATAAAAAACTAAAAAAGTGAAATTCTTAAACCCCAAATTACATGATTGATCCAATGAAACATATGTAGAAAAAAAATCGATAATAATAGGCATTACTAGATAATCGTCGGAACGAACGGTTAAACGTCTCAGATTTCCAGAAACGCTTTTAATTGGTAAATACCAACGATGTGGAACTTTGAAAAATAAATAATTTTAATAATTAATTTCATCCGTAAAAATATTCAATTTTGCAGAAATCCAAACAAATGAAGTTCAAATGCTGTTATTAAATAAACTGCGTCTAACGGTTTTGGATTGAACTTTTCGAGTCATAACCAGAACTGAATATAAATTAATTGACAATAATTTCTCTGGTTTCTGAATAAAAAGTCGTACATTTCACAATCAAACCGAACTTATAATATTTCAAAGTTTAAGTTTGACCTGAAGACGATAAAATTGACTTTAAAAATGATATATCCACCAATTAACGGTGGTAAATTATTAACATAGATGATTATTATTTTTAAAACCATACGTATATTATATGTACGTAATATAATCAACGAAATAAATTATGGTTTGCAAAGAATTTACTTTGCAACAACAAAAAGAAAAAATAACAAGACATTATCTCTAACTTATCTGCTATAGAATACATGACATAATCCCTGTGGTTTTCTAACTCTAATCCAGACATCCGATATCAATACGGCTTTCTTTGTCAATTTGCAAATTTATTTTCAAAAAATTATGCAAGCGTCAGTACTATTTGCCAATAATAAATCTCTCGGAATTTTTGTGGATAAAATCCTCACCTCTACTGTAGCACATTAAACCGATGCAAATAAATATACGCATCCGTGCAAAATATCTTATGTAATTTAATACGTTTTTATTTGGTTGCAATAATGTTCAAAGTGTCTAAAATATAATAATTATAATAATATTACGGACAGATATGATATGAAATAATAAGGATAAAATTAAACTTTTGCATATGAGTTCGAAGGTATAACGAAAAAAATGTAATTAATTATAATAAAGCACGTTTTTGTATATGTTTACCAAAATATTATTTATTAATATTTAATATTTATGCACACCATTGAAATGTATTGTAAAAGATCAGTGGATTGTTATAATAAAAAAGCCTTCGGGTGGTTCAAACAAAAAAAAAAAAAAAAAATTGTAATAAAGCTTTATTTATCATTTCGGAAGTATAATCGAGGGTCCTGCGTTCCGGTGGGATAAAATAAACTTTGTTGGAGTTTGAGAAAAAATTTGGATGCCCATTCTCTGCAGGGCTGTTCTATTTTATCTGTTTCGCCACTGATTTGAAAACGAATTCAGGCTAAAACAATCGGAGAGTTTATGAGATTAATTAAAGCTTTTGATAAATACGAACTATAGTGGTACACCATGAGTTTTAAAATTCGGAGTAAAAAGAAATCTTTCGTGTATGTTTTACGATAAATTCGGATTAAATCATAACACCTCTGGGGAAAAGTTGTACCGAACACAATAGGTCAGCAAACTAACGCCTTTATAAATACATGGGTAGCTGAGAGCTATAAGACATTTTAAATATTGAAACAAACGTTCAAATAATAGAGATGGAAAATGTAAAACATTTTTCACTTTTATAAAAGAGTAGGCGGAGTAAATGATTTTTTTTTTTTTGTAAATACATTATAATTCTATAATAGCGATTGGCGTAGAAAACATACATGCATACACATCGGTAGTCACAAATAGGTCATTTTTTCATAATAAATTATCACACAAAGACTAATAATAGTAATATCAAAAGTTGGTGCTCCGAAACATTAAAAATGACCTTCTTTGCATAATACTATACGTTACGAATGTAGACTCCGTGTATCGAATTAATCGATTTTGAGTGTTTTCCACACGGTATATCATACAAAGTTTGTGACGTTTAATTATGATAATTAGCGACCCTTTTAGCTATTTTTATGTACGTATAACGTGCGTTCACGCTTTAATCTACATATTTTTTTCCTCGAACAAGCTGTATGATTTGAACCGTCACGGGTAATTAATCGACAAATTATGTATAAGTTTACGAAGTATTGATTAGATTCGGGAGTCAATAATTATTGTGAATGATACGTCGATACGAAGTGAATAACCTAACCCATGTCTAGGGTCTCGCGGCTTAGAAGACATTCTTTATCAGTTCGTTCAAACCGCAAATTAATCGGTTGAACGATGTACGTTGCACGGGTAAATTAATAAACCGATACAGTGCCTCATACACACGTGCAATTCTTGTAGAAGAAAATGTCTCGTAATACCAATCGGAATTTTCTCCTCCGATATTATATTAAATAATAAAACGTTCTCTTGACAATATAATACATGTATACCTAATTGTTATGGTCATTGACGTTAAGGGATAAGATATTAATTAGTCGGTGATCTAAATAGCCAACTTACGATTCCTGGTTTTTATTTTTTGTAAATATGATTTTTCGGCCTGGAATTTGTAAAAATATTGACAAAAGAATAATTATTAAAAAGAAAATCGCAGTCGAAAAATTAAATCGAGGGTAGTTGTTTAATAAAGTAAATATATATGAAGTAATAGTCATGTTTATCCGGAGATTTTTTAGACCATCGGACACGTCTGTGGACTTATCCATCGATATATAAAGTTCAGCATTTCATTATTAACGTAAGACATAAAATGGTTTATAAACATCGTAAAAATGTCATTACGTGGAAAAATTAACTGCAAAAACTGTAATAAATTAAAATAACCTTTAAAACCTGTAAACAATAAAATTAATCTAAAACTAAAGGTTAGAATTTAAAAAAATTGTGTAAGACATTATCATTACGTTACTAAGGTAACATGATGTACACTAGAGATCTGCATGAATCGTTTTTTTACGGCCAAATCCGGCCCAAAACTTAAACTTACAAAATACCTCCACTTAAGCTCGGTCGTAAAATTTATTATTTTTTTTATTAGTGATTTATTATTATAAATATCATATAAACTAATATTACACATATAGTTTTATTATAATTTTTGAAATTTTTAACTTCATCAGTTTGGGAACATTCCCTTATCCAACGTCAATAATTGGTATTAGTATTGTACTCTTGTATAATATTTAGGTAGTTTTATTTTTTACTGGCTCAGTCCAAAAAAAAAAAAGTTACAAACCCACTCATAACCAATCCGCAATATTTATATTATGGCACGACCCGGTCCAAGCCCGGCACGGGCCGGGTTGGGTATGGACCGAATCGAACAGGAATTTACACACGAATTTAATAATAAGTATAGGTACTATTATACATACAAGTTTTTTTCGAAGTACAAATAAACTGCTCCCGTTATTGTCATTCGTTTTGTAGCATATTCACAATTTGCAAGAAAAAAAAGTAATTTTCATTATTTTTCCTTTCGGAGTTTTGAGTATATATACATGCTCATACCATACATAATTTATCGATACGGTTTTATTACATGGCATTATTTAAACGTAGAACCTTTATACTATTGACTGAAATTAAAAGAGTGCACATAAAATGGAGAACTTAAATGTTAATACAAGGCATAATACAAAACAGTTGCATACAAAAAATTAATGAACCAATGACGGTATATAATTTTCATAATAAATAGTTTCAATAATAACTAATACTTACTCCGTTCGATATGAATACATAAAACTATGTTTTATTTTCTGCTTTCTAATATTGAAATTTCGCCGTCTTCATTTTACTTATATTTTGTAAGTATATTAATAATTTTAGAGGTTCGTATAGGTTTACCAATTTATAGGAAAACGAGTTTTTTTTTTTTTTACATTATAACATAAAATAGAAGAAAAAACAACATTTTTGAGTAGATATTTTTTGGTAATACTTAAGATTAATCGGTTCCTTTATGTTTAAATGCATATTATACATATAGAACTAAATTCAGTAGGTATACCTAATTAAAAAATTCCACTACATGTCCGTATGCTGTATATCTAACGACGTGACTGATTTTATATAAATCTATAGTACACAGTTTAATTTCAAAAAAATAAAATAAAACAAATTAGTGTAAAGTTAGACACAATTATACAAGTAAATACGCGTATTTTGTGTTCTAATACACATATAACGAGTTGAACTGAAAATCGACCATCCTTTTCTATTAACTTGCGTCAAAAAAAAAAAAATTAATTAATTAAAATCGCATGAGAAAAGCTAAATTTGATCTGTTTTCCAAAACGCATTCTAATAGAAACGTTTGGATATTCACATGAATATGTTGAGCTGTTCCGTTGCATGATAAACGTTAATACTGACTATTAGAATTCCGACTAAGTAATTCGACTCGAATAGAAAAACGACCTCAGTATTAAGGTTTTAGAAATTAGATTTATGCTTATTTTAAACATTATTTTTATCAATACATCGCACATTGCAGTGGTTTTTTCTCTTCTCGAGGTGAATAATACACAAAACACATGAAAAAAAAAAAAAAAATGAAAAAATAAATACTAGGTAATAATCATAATCGCGTATGAATTTATACATACGTTTCGTTTGTTTGACGATTAAAGCCTTAGAATTAATAAAACCGTCGGAAACCGGAGCGTCTAACGAAATGTTTCAGAATCAAATACGATATAATATTAATTTGCTGTTACACGCGGACGATTGTAAGACGAACGCTTCCCGTCCAACACCTCATACGTATACGTTATCACGTGGAAAATGTATTACTAACGTATTACACCAGAGCCGTACCGAGCTATTTTTTATCCTGAGGCAGAACTGAAGTAATGCGTCTCCTAGGTTGTAGGGTTATCTCACTCACAGCTTTTAATATGCATAATACGATTCGGAAAAATCTGAAAAATTGTAATTGGGTTTCTAGCAAAACATTTTTAGCCACAAGTACCTGTATGATTAATAATTTATATAATTATTCATAAACAAATATCATCTTCTTATATTATGGTAGACAAATAAATTTGATATACGCAAATTATTAGATGTTTGAAAATAATAGGTAATAATAATAAAAATATAATAAAATAATTTAAAACGATTATTATTTATAGTTTAATTTTCCTCGCGTTTGTGTCGGCAAATATAATGTAAACATTAAACAGACACCGACCGATCGTCGATTAAACGGAAAACAGTCATTAACATAACATAATATATACTAAACCGTAACAAAATACAAAACTATAACAATAGTAATAATAATAAATTGTAAAAATAATCAAATAATTGTAAATTAATCCTTCAATGAAGAAATTCATTTCTATTGAAAATATAATATTGCGTTTACGGGTCGGTGCGTGGTAACGCAAAATATTTAAACATTACATTGTTAATTTTACTGTATGTACTGTACAACAGTTAATACTTTTTCGGGAGTTAATCGTTTAATATTTTTGCGCCCCCTCCCCATAGCTTCAAGCGCCCGAGGCGAGTGCCTCGCTCGCCTCACCCTAGTAACGGCTCTGTGTTGAACTTTTTAATTAAACGCACGAGACTGTGCATCACAGTCGAGGACTGGCGTTACGGTTTTCATCCACCGTTCGACAATCTGTACTCATGGTTTTTTTTTTTTTTTTTATTATTTTTATTCTTCTCCCCGTGACGTTGTAAATAAATACATTTTCGTGCACCGCAGTAACACGATCCGACTGTAGCGTAACGGAATGCAACATGAACAGATATAAAAACTTTTCCGGAGCCTCATCGCGTTCGCCCGCGATTGATTTGTATGGGAAAAGAAAAGATTGATTATTTCAAGCGTCGTTAAACGTTTCACATGGCGTAGTACGTAGTACCCGTACGGTACTCGTAAATCCGTGCGCGTAAATCCTTTTTTTTTTTTTCACAGCTATTTAAAGAATCCGGTGACACTGGCTCGCTCGCGCTGCACCAGTCGGACGCACCAGTTACACGCGCTTCGTACCCCGCGTACTGGGTCCGCGTGTTTTTTTTTCTTATTTTTATTCTTTCGTTCGGACGGCGATTATATCTACAAGACGGTTTTTAATAACGTGCGCGCGGATAGAGAGAGAGAGAGAGAGAGAGAGAGACGAGGGTTTCGAGAGAAAAAAAAAAATAAATAAATAAAAAAATACCAAAACGAAATAAGATTAAAAAAAATATATATATGCGTATAAAAAAAAATACCGATGTTCTCCGTTTAATGGTAAACATATTATATTCGTTTACGCGCGCGCGCGGTACGTATTATAATAGTAAAACGTCACATTGTACGAGTCGTGCACCGGGATCGTATTAATTTTCGTGCGCGTTGACCTTAGGATTCTGTTGTAGAACGACACCCGATCGGGCCTATGTAAACCAGAACTAGACGAGTTCGGTCGTCGTAACACGCGCGCGCGCGCGCGCACACACGTGTATACGTGTAACGTTGAAAACGCGTGTGCGTGCCGCGGTCGTTTTATTATTATTTTTTTTTTTTTTCGTTTCATTGTTCC